>NC_134472.1:3888617-3939217 GCF_964194025.1 Convolutriloba macropyga
AAATCGCCCGAAGCTGGATGCGGGTTCGAGAGTTGGAAAAAGTACCGGAGCCGATCTTACACGAGAACCCTGGTCTTCTCGGGGAGATTTCACTGGACAAATTCCAAACTGTGGAAAAAATAGGAGCCAGGTCAAAAACAGTTGAATTGGGGCGAAAGGGTATAAAAGGCTGCAAATCGCTGCGAATGTTAATTTTCACCGACAGCATTTTTTGTTCACCTGATTGGGCAAATAAACGGCGTGAACAAATTACACCATTTGGCAACATGACGTCACAAAATTTACTGTGATTTTCAGGGTAAGTTGGTGTTGATTAGTATCGAAAGTGAGAAACTGAAGAAGAATTTCAGACTTTATCCTGAGATTCCGAAAGGCCCGGCAGGAATTGAGAACAAAGTTGTGAAAGATATTAAACACTATATCAACTGCTTCAATGAGATTAAGGATCTTCGTCTCACTGAAGAGCAGAAGCTGAAGGAACTTCACGTGCATGCCAAAGACCCAGAATTGAAAGCCAATAAGCGTTAGATTTATAGGTAGCCAGTTATTAAATCTCTATTTTGGTCAGCAATTCAAAGGAACCTTATAAACTACTGTAATTTGGGTTATTTTCATCCCGAATTTTTAACATCTTTGCGAAAGCATTTTTTAAATCTGTTCTGTCAACTATCCCCCCTCCCTCCCCCCACCCCAAACAAAGGGCAAAAGTAAATGGAGAAAATTATATAGTCATATGAGAGAACGGTGCGGGTAGGAGGAGGAGGGGGGGGGGGGGGGGGGGGGGGGGGGGGGGGGGGGGAGGTGTATGGTAGGCAGGCCTATTCAAAAAGAAAGTGTTGCTTGAACAAGACTTGCGGACGTTTGTAATACACATTGGGAAACAGAAACCGCATTCTTTGAATTGCTCTTCAGAATTTTACTCTTGCTACGCTTTTATTGTGTGCCGGTATTTCAGAAAAGATAATAATTAAGAAAAAAAAAACAGCATTAACTTAACTCCCAAACTCTATACAGTTCGCCATATTTGGTTAAAACGCAGCCAAAAACATAATTTGACTAAGGCATTAACGAATAGGACGCAACGCCATCCAATCATATTAAGCTATCTGTTGAAATTTCGACCTTTTACAAATCTACAAATTTTACAAATCTAATGAATTGAAATACCCGCACACCTTTTTGTACAATGCTGCAACATTTGAAACCTACATAACCTAATCTCCCATCTTAAGAGAGCTAGTAAGTTTACCCTAAACTTTTTAATTTTGAAATGTAAATTTTGTTGTTTTTAAATTCAAATTTGGTTTAGTATTATTGTTGAAAAAAAGTTATGAATAGAGGTGTCGACATAAGTGATTCAAACAACACTTAAATTTCATAGTGTTAAATCAGATAGTGGAACTAAACTATGATGAATCAATGAGTGTGTGACTTTGAGTCTATCGCTAGTTTTCAGTACAGTCAGAGTCTGCGTACGAGTTCAATTGTTTGCGGTCACTATATCACAGTACTGGCCATGTTAGAAGGTTGAGAGGGAATATTTATGTAAATTGTGCATAAGATAAGCTTAATGTAGCTTGACAAGAAGCTCTACTTGTTCAACGTATACTTGGCTAGAGAAAAGAAGCCTTGAGGAGCAAGAAAGAACGTGAGATCGGGATATAAGAGATGCCCAAGCTCGAGAGCTTAAAACCAGTTGGTGTAAATGGGTAGCACACCAGGCTTGCAAGAGGTGCTGGTTCGAATCCAGTACTAGACCTCCTAACATCAATCAAGCTATATGTCGTGTTGTCTGGTTTATGGTTGCAATCCCCTTAAGTCGAACAAACTTTTCCAGTCAACGAACAATTGCTATTTCCAGTCTCGGAAGCTTCAATGAAAGTTTTTGCTACTAGGTCCTGAAAGTTAGATCCAGAGGTTTGGTGGCAGAGTAAATCAGTGCTGCAACAGCCTAGGGAAATTCTGTTTTTTAGGATGGCCAGTACTCTTTTCATGTCACAATCTACACTGGTCAGTCTTGATTTTTGAGTAAAATTTACTGCACGAAAAATAGTATGTTCAGCTTAACTCACGCCAACAAGAATTAATTTATATGCATTTTGCACTTCCGTGGGTACCTGTAACTTTAAATTGACAAGGCAAGTCGTAACCACTGAGCTAAAAGGGCTTTGTGGTGATTGCCTACAAACTAGCTTATGTATAAATAATGTGTATGCTACTTTACTAATTACCAGTTATAAGCTAAAAAAGTATGACGTTATTCTGCTCAGACATTATTTCGGGGTATAAGTAGTTTCAGACCATACATGAAAAGTTTAGCCTGGGCGAACTCTATGACCTCAATATAATCATGATGAAGAAAAACTCCACATAAATTGTACTGGAGATGCAATATTTCAGAACTGAATTACGTTTTTACTCTTGAAATGTGTTGGTTCAGCGCTGGAATGATCTGAGACTCAAACCCGGGACTTTTTCCCTATGTTATGTTTTTGCTCCGTGGCATGTACGCTAGTTTTATGATTCAGTCATTTTATTGCTAAATGGAAACAATGTTTGATCGCCGAAATAACTTTTAGGGACAAATTGATTAATATTCGGTCTGAGTCCGATAAATTTTTTAAAAGGTTAAAGAGAGTCTTCTGCTTTTTGCCGATTCAGTAGTTTTTCATCATGTCTGAATTCCTTTATGTGTTTGTGTTAATAATTTGTTCGCGGTTTTCTTTTTTTATGTAGCTTTTGTATCTTTATCGTCTGCGTAAAATACTTAATTGCATGCCTTTGGCTAAAAAACTTTACATCGACGATCGAAATCGTCAATAGTTTCTTAGGTTGAATATGTGTTGGTTCTCTTCTTCAATAACTAATAATCAATTTGGTGAAGTTTTCAATTTTGGAAAATATGAAGTTTTTTGTTGCCATGTTTGTTAAATGAGATTGTTAATTTTTGATTGTATTAAGATGTGTTATTTTTTTTTCAATTCACTCACTTTGCCTCGCTCTATTTCGGTCTTTTGGCGCTTTCTGTTTGGTTTGTTTGAAACACTAATCTCTTGCTTTGAATATTTACGCACGTGAATGACCACACGTGTACGGATGTTATTGCCTTCGGAATTTCAGCAACTTTTTTTAAATTGATTTCCAATATCTCTTTCATTCTTTTGTTGTTGCTGAGGGTTTTGAGATCTTCAGAAAAATTTTTCTTTTACTTTTTAATTTCGTATTAACTATGAAAATTGATATTCTGTTTTATTTTGAGTAATTATTTTTGTTTTACTGTAATATTGTGGCGTTTCAATCTGCAGATGGAGGCTTTGCTTCCTCTTTTTCATCTGTGGCATTCGGTTTTCGGTATTTCTTGTTTTTGTTGTTTATTAAGTTTTGTTGTGCCCAGGATGTGTTAATCAAATCTAACTCCCGATCATGTCATGCAATAAATGAGGGTATACTCGATGTTTGCATAAGATTCAACTTAGCTTGAAGTGCGATTATATGGATTGAGTAAGTTTTTGCTAAAGGACATAGTTCAGGCAAACTTGAATTTACATAATGTCAAAATCAAAATTTCATATGCAATCTTTGCAAAGACACCTCTGACTGCTAGTTGCAGCGTTTATAAATCCGAACATACTGAACGACCTGTGTTTTAGTTATAACCCCCCCCCCCCCCCAATAAAAACAAAAAAGAGCAGCTTAGCGAACAGGCGGCCATTTCTCTCTATTTTTTCAAGCTATAGAAAATAACACATTGATTACGTCAATTAATTTTGTCATTTGCCTAACACCACAATTCGTTACGTAGATATTTCCTGAATCTAGTTTTTTGCTTGATTGGTTAGGACTTCGACTAGATAACAATCAATAATCAACAAAAACTGATATTTTCTCTCGAACACATTACCCATTCAAAATTTATTGCATTCAATTATATCAGTTATTATGGATATTGAAGTATCAACTAGCAGTTTTGAGGGTAAAGCATCAGGTATGAGCGGTGATACGGTTTGAACAAAAAATCTTTTGACGAAATGTTGAAAGTTCTATCAAATTTAATGGACACTATTAAAAACAAGTGCAAAAAATTATTGACCTGGAAAAAAGAACAAATTGTGATAAATGAGAGATTAAGAGCTTAGGAAAGATACTATACAAGCAGATTCAGTGATTTTTTTTGCAATCCACTTTACGATTCCAGTGATAACACTTTTCTCCATTTGTGAGGCAGAGATAAACAGCAAAGCGGAAAAAAAAGTCGGATTACGTCTACCATGAATTGTGCTGTCTCAGATATGGTTGAAAATGTCCAAAACGACATCACTCCAACCAGTTAACTTAGTATGTGACCTGAACAAAATCCAGAAAGCTGTGATTCGCGATACGGGCTGGTATGGAAAAAAATTAAATCAAGCAACTGAAGATGACGTTCGGTTGAATGGATGGGAGAAATTATCTCCCAAATCAAAAAACAACAGAACTGAGCGACGCTACAAACTTATCAACAAACAACTCTGTTAAACCGAAACTTTTTGTTTTTGGTTCTGTTACATCGATGGTGTAAGATTGGCAACCCTCTTAAACGTAGCCGTACCAACCCATTGATAGAAAAATTGGTTTAAAACTGCAAATTGCAACAAGCTAATTGTTCTCCTCACCAATTTTTTTAAGTATGTTTTTCCTTTTTTTTCTCATTTCTTTAAATTAGTTTCTATAACTGTTCAAGTAACCGAAGCAGAAACAATCATTAACATTTATTATTTATTTTGCAGTTTTTAGTTCTTTTGCTTGCCATAACCACAGCATAAAGAAATGAAACTTACTCAAAAAATTTTTGAGAATTGCCAGTGTCTCGCGATATCCGCAGTCAGTGGTGTTCCAGCTCCTAGCAATTTTTTATTGCTATTTGCAAAACCTTGGATGCTGGCTAGATTTTGCTCCCAACCTCGAATTCCTGAGAGAAAATAAGTACGTTTTCTTTCACTTTTTAATTTCAAATTTATAATGCAAAAAACTTCTTCGCATGACATTAAGTAGGACTCCTTATACGGAAAAACTCCTTATACGGAAAAAACAATTATACTGCAAAACAATGGATCGTTTTTTGTTGGAATTTTTCCTTACTGAAACGTGGCTTAAAGACAACTATAGATGAGAGTGCATTTGTGCAATTGATGGATGATAGAAAATAATAACCTGTAACCAAAAAACTCGAAATGAGGAGGTGTTGGCGTTGCAACGATGAAAAGAGAACAAACAAAACTAGTGGAAAAGTTCAGCAGCATAAACTGTCAATTGTTAACCAGTAACATTGTAGGGAAAACAAAAAAAAAAGATGAAAACCGGATTCTAACGGTTAACTACCTAAAACCAAACATAAGTACAGCCGATTTATCTGCAACAATCCAAAGCTATCTATAAATCTTTGCATGTAAAACCAACTCTGGACTCATTGTTATTGGAGACTTAAGTATCCACGACAACGAATAACAAAAAAAACAGGTCTTAAAAGGCATTTTTTATTCATATAACTTATCAAATTTATCATATGATGGTATAAAAGGGAGACTGTAACGGCTGCTCTCCTTGTGTTTCACAAAGAAAGTTTTACACCGCCCAGTTCGTTCTGAGTGGTTACAAAATTTGTCCGGATACTTCGTTTATGCAGTTTGCTTTTGTAACTGTATATCCGTTCTGCTGTACTTACCGTTGCATTAACTATTCCGTTCGTAAATATCGGCTAATCTTAGTTTTTTCCACTATCAATTTGAACTGGATTGCTACAGATCACACAATACGGGATCTCTTTATGTATACCAGTTCAATCCGATAAGAAAAAAACAAATCGAAGACAAAGATATATGTCTAAGATCTGTTTGTGCAAAAATATTTAAACTTAAACTTAAGTTGGCTTTTGCTGTTTGTACTCACGAGTTGAGAATACCAGAAGTTGGGGTTGTAACAGTTGAATTTCAGCTCCAATAATTCGTAGATACAAGACACAGTAACAGAATTTACTGCTCAAGAATAATATTTTGAATACAAGACACAGTAACAATTTACTGCTCAGGAATATTTCTAGTTCAAGACACAGTAACACGTTATTTACTGCTCAAGACAAATTATTTTGCAATATTTTGCTGAGTTATACTTTAAGCCGTTTTCTGCGGCTGCTACGTTGAGTTCTGTGTGTTGCTTCTGTTATGTCCCCCTTTTTCTCTTTTTTCTCACGTGACAAACTGTAACTAGAACTAGAACTATAACTATAACTATTAAATGACTAGGACAACAGAAAGTGTTTTGCTTCTATTTTCCCGCCTACGCAAGCTTAGCGAGCTCAGCTCCAACATCGCCGGCCCTGTTTTCCTTCGTGAAAACTTCTTCGTCCATTGATAGCACTGGAGCGAGCTTCACTACTGGTCTCTTGTAGCATCCATCTTTCGTTCGGATTGTCGCTGATCGGATCAGTCCGTCGGAACCTTCAAAGGTTTCGATTATTCGATCCAGATCGTAATATCCACGTTTGTTACTGTCTTCCACTAACCAAACAAGATCAACCCGCTGAAGACTTTTGTCCGTTGTGGTCTGCCATTTCTTACGACTGTTCAACGTTGGCAAGTACTCTTTACGGAATTTGTCCCAGATGAGGTCTGCGTAAGCTTTTGTTTGTCGGAAGAGCATTCTATGATCAACAAATTGCTCTGCACCTGATAGATACGGTAAACAAAGGTTCTTGTTGCCAAGTAGGAAATGGTTCGGAGTAATAGCTTCTAAATCCGTAGCATCGGAACTGACCGGCGTCAGCGGTCTAGCATTCAGCGTCTGTTCAACAAGACACATCATGCTTGACAGAACATCTTCCGTGACTGATCGATTGCCCAGCACTGCATACATTGCCTTCTTGCAACTCCTAACTAGTCTTTCCCACACTCCTCCAAAGTGTGGTGCTGCATGTGGGTTGAACTTCCATCTGATACCTTGTTGAATCAGATGTTCTTCAATTTGCCTCTTGTTCCAAGCTGCTATATACTCTGCCAAGTCTTTTTCAGCTCCAACGACGTTTGTCCCGTTATCGCTAATCATTTTGACCGGTTTGCCTCTTCGTGCAATGAATCGCATAATTGCGTTCAGACAACAATCAGTGTCTAGTTTTGGTACAGTCTTTATGTGTACCGCTCGTACAGTAAGGCATGTGAATAGACAGCACCAACGCTTTTGCGTTTCTTCGACCAATCTTTACTGTGAATGGTCCGAAATAGTCTTGGCCCACATTCGAGAACACTGTTGATGCGACTAATCGTTCTTCAGGTAGATCTGTAATTACTGGTGCCTTTGTTTGGGCTCTTCACTTTCGACATCTAATGCATTTGTTTTTGATCGATCTCAAAGCATTTCGTATGCCTAGGATCCAGAATTTCTGCAGAACTATGTTTCTGACATGTTCAGTACCTTCGTGATGACTATTCTTGTGTTCATTTTGCAAAAATAATTCAACTACATGGTGCTCCCAATGTGACAGTATTGGATGCTTCGTTGCGAAGCTCAATTGACTTTTACCTATTCTGCCTTGGGCAGGAATAAGTCCTTGCTGGTCTATGAATGGTGAAAACTGGAGGATTTTGTTGTTTTTTGGAATTTCCTTCTCAGCCTTGAGAGATTTCATCTCTTCAGCAAACTGTTCTTGCTGCAGTAGTCTGAAGATGCCTGCTTGTGCACCCTCTCTTTCTTCAACACTAAGTGTTTTTGTTGCCGGTTTGTGTTTTTTAAATACGCGCTGTACGTATGCCATTGTATTTACAAGTCGATTGAAGTTGCTGAATCGTCCCCACTGAATCATCGGCTTCTTCTCTTCAACCTTTGCTGAGAAGACCATTTCGTCGTTTTGTTCGTCTGAAGCAAATGTTAAAGCCACCTGTTCAGGCCATTCGTTCTCTCGCTGCTTCAACCAGGCCGGCCCAGTGAGCCATTCGCTTCTCTTAAGTTCGTCAACATTGATCGCTCGTGTCCCGATGTCAGCTGGATTGTTAATACCACTCACATGATTCCACTGTGAAACATTAGTTGTATCCAAAATCTCAGCCACTCTGTTTGCAACAAACACCTGTTGCTTACGGTGGGAGCAATGAATCCATTGCAGAGCAGTAGTGGAGTCTGTCCAAAAGTTACAACTGTGAATCTTCGATTCGTGTTCCTTCACTATCTGTTCTTTAAGTCTCACCGCCATCACTGCTGCTTGTAGTTCAAAGCGTGGTATGGAAAGGTGTCGCATCGGTGCAACTCTGCACTTTCCGATTACAAATGCTAAGTCTGCTGAGTATTCTTGGGGCTTTGAACGTAGGTAAGCCACTGCGCACATTGTGTCTTCAGATTCGTCTGCAAACACATGAAGTTCCCATTTGTCCCTGGCTGTGGTGAAGTATCTTCTATCAATGGTGGTTTCTGCTACTTCTGGAAGCTGCCCTTTCCACTTCAGAAACTCTTCTTCTTCGTTAAGTTCTACTGAGTTGTCCCAATATTGTCCATTTTTTGTCCAGATGCTCTTCAGGAGTCGTCTCAAATGAACACTGAATGGTGCAAACAGTCCAAGAGGATCAAACACTAAAGAAGCTAGAGATAAGATCTTCCTTTGGGTGATTGGGGTCTCAACTTCTTTGCTTGTACCTCTACAAACCTGTAGACTATCATCGATAATCGTCCACTGAAGCCCAAGCACGGATGAACCTTCCTTGCCGGGCTCTACTTCAACCTGCTTTGTGTTGCTGATTGATCACAAATCCTCTGGGATTGCGTGGTTGCCCACGTCGCTATTGTTGATCCACTTCTTCAACTCAAATCCATGTTTTGAGAGAAGAGGTTGCAGTTGTTTTAAAACCTTGATTGCTTCTTCAGGTGTTTCGACAGACTTGACGAAATCGTCCATGTAGAAGTTGTTTTGGACTGCTTTTGCTGCAATTGGGAACTCGTCCTCGTTATCGATGGCTACTCGCTTCAGAGCGTAGTTGGCACATGTTGGCGATCTCTTTGCTCAAAAAACATGACGTTGATACTCGTAAATTTGAACAGGTTCGTTCACTGTTGATCGCCACAGGAATCTCAAGCAGCTTTTATCCCGTTCAGGATCTTGCACTCGCAGAAAAATTGATTCAATATCTGCGGTAAGGGCTATTGGTCCTTCTCGAAATCTGAATATTGTTCCAATCAATCCGTGTAGTAGATCGGGTCCGGCTAACAACTTGTCATTTAGGCATATATCCTTGTATTTTGCTGCAGCGTTGCAAACACGGCGAATTTTACCCGGTTTGTTGGGGTTTAGTACTGGATGGTGTGGCAAATACCATTCCTTTCCGAAAGTGCCTTTGACTTCCGATTTACCAAGGATCTTCACAAATCCCTTTTCAACATCTGTATCAATTGACTGTTGATACAATTCTTTTAAATTTGGGTCTCGTTGGAATCTTAGTTCCAGTGAGTAGAGCTGACCAATGGCCGAGCCGTAGTTGTTTGGAAGATTGGGTTCTGGTTCGCTCCAGAGCATGCCTACTTCATACCGCTCGCCTGTAAACTTTGTTGTGCTCTTTAGAAACTTCTGAGCTTGTTGCTCTTTCTTTGATTGACTTACAACATTTGTTTTGGAAGCATAAGTTTCTATGTCCCACCATGATTGAATATTTTCTGTCACTTTTACATCTTCTGTGAAGGCAAAATGACAAACATTTTGACTTTGCTTGCCTGTCATGAGACCACTGACTACCCACCCTAATTCTGTTAAGACGGCGAAAGGCTCACTTCGTGTTCCAATCTTATAGTCCAATGGACGTTGAATTTCGTAGGCATCTTGTCCAAGTATGATGCCTACTTCCATCAGGTTGAATGTCCTGTTAGCGAGAACATTCAGGTGTCTGAATTTGTTCTTCAGTTCCTTGTAATCATATGTGTTTCCCAATGAGATTGATGGGTGTGCAAACGCTTCAATCGAATGCACCTTTGAATGTAGTCCCTTTATTGTGATAGGAACCTTTTCTGTCCTTAAATCTTGCGTCCCATGTATGCCAGCTATGTTCAAGGTAACGTCGGTGCCTTTGGCTTGTAGTTGGTCCTTGACACTTTGATCGATGAATGATACTGTTGGCCCACTATCGAGGAATGCGTAGGTAGTCAACCTGTTACCACCGCTCTGAACCGATAACGGAACGATTTGAAGAAAACTAGTAACTTGGTTACTCTGGTTGATTGTTGCTGCGCTTACGTTAACTGCGTGACTACCCTCGTCCATTTGGTTTTCTGAGTGTAGCAGTCTGTTGTGCTTTTTGGTACATCCCTTTATACCGCACGGGTGGACTTTACAATCTTTGATTGCATGCCCTTTCCCTAGACATCCATAACATAAGCGTTCTTTTCTCACTGCTGCGTAGCGATCGGTGACATTCATACTCTTAAATATTGGACAGTTCCATATTTTATGAGTGCCATCCGCTAGTGGACAGTTGTTGTTTTGCATTTGCTTCGTTTAGTTCGCATTCGAACTCGCACTAATATTGAAAGATTTTGAGAATCGTTTTTCCATGTTAGCGTTTGGTCGGTCATCTTCCTTTCGTTCGCTCTTGGTTGATGGCATTTCTTCGTGGACAAAAGCCATTCGAGCTAACCATTTTTCAAGGAGAGTGAGATCGGGTCTACCTTCTTGACACTCGTCAACGAAGAAGAACAACTTTTCTTTCAAGTTTGGGGGCAGTTTTTCAATTGCCACTTGTAGTGTTGAACTTGAACGCAGATCGCCCTTATAATTGTATTGCTTCAGTACATTAACTAGGTTGTTGATTGTTATTGAGTAATTAATTATAGCCGTTGAGTCGTGCATTCGAATTGGTTGTTGTTTGCGCAATATGTTAAGCTGAGCGTCGATAATTAGATAAGGTCGCCCAAACTTCCATCCAAGGAGTTCCCACGCTTGAGCGTAGAGCTCTCCCGAATAGCCCATTCCTGATATAGCTGACTTTGCTTTACCTGTCAACAATGTTTTCAAGTGGCTCATTTTCTCTGAGTCAGGTATATCGCGACGGTGAACCGTTGCATTGAACATATTCGACCACTCAGGCCACCCTATGGGGTTTCCGTCGAATGAACTCAACTTCAACTTAGGTAGTTGACTACTACTGCTTGGTTTATCACTCTTAAACTTGTCTTGTTCCCGGGCTGAGCTGACACGCTCTCCGCTTGGTGACCGTGACTTAAGTAAACCTTCGCGATTGAAGCTTACCCTAGGATAATTGTTGTCGATCCTGGTTTTCGCACGCTCGAAGATATAATCGTGCAAGTTGGAGAATTTATCCGAGTTATCGAGCCAACCGGAAACATCTTTGTTCTTCGGGGTTTTCCAATTGAATGGTGATCTACCTCGAATACTAGGGGCTGCACTTTCATCAAAATCTGATGCTCTTGCGTCAAGAGCTTCTTTCTCGTATTCCAGTTTCAGTGCACCTTCTTCTTTAAAAAGTTGCATCTCCATTTCAAGCTCTTTCCTTTTCAATTCGAATTCAATTTTCTTCAACCTCATTTTTGCTGCAAAGTCTTTCTCTAAAGCCGCAAGTTTTTCTGCTTTTCTAGCTCGTTTATCAGAGGAGACCTTTAAATCATTGTCCTTGTTTGGGTTTCCATTTTCAACAGTTCGTTGAGAAACTCCTACAACAATCTGTGAATTCTTAGCGGCAGTTGGTTCTGCATCGCTTGTCAATTGAACAGTTTGCATCTGTTGATCCGTCATGTTTGTTTCTCCGTGAATGTATGGAAACCAGTCTGCGTTTAATTTTTGTAAAAAGTTTAGTCGTTCGGCTTCGTAACCCTCAAACAATTCGGGATCACGAAGAAGATTTGTTCGCTTCCCAAGAAGAATGCAAAAAGAGTCGTCAAGCTTCAGTACCTGTTGATAGATGGTCTTGAGTTTGCTTGGTCTATCGTTGTTTTTGATTAGCTCCTGGCCCCCCTGAGTTTTTGCTTCGAGTTGTTGTTGGCAGTTGCTAATCTGTTTATGCAAAATGTATTGCCTCTGTGACGGAGTCACTTCGTTTGTAATTTGGAACTGCAGCTTGAATCTCTACAGTATTCTTATTTATTTGCTTTAATTAAGCCTTGCTATTCAACCTCTAATGCACTTTGCCTAATTGGCTTTGCGTCTTGAATTGCCTGTTGAGTTTTGTTCTCGTTCGTCGATGACTTCGTCACTTCGACTGTTGGGTTGGACAGCAGTTTATTCCACTGTCCGGGTCGGCGGACCAAATGTAACGGCTGCTCTCCTTGTGTTTCACAAAGAAAGTTTTACACCGCCCAGTTCGTTCTGAGTGGTTACAAAATCTGTCCAGATACTTCGTTTATGCAGTTTGCTTTTGTAACTGTATATCCGTTCTGCTGTACTTACCGTTGCATTAACTATTCCGTTCGTAAAAATTGGCTAATCTTAGTTTTTTCCACTATCAATTTGAACTGGATTGCTACAGATCACACAATACGGGATCTCTTTATGTATACCAGTTCAATCCGATAGAAAAAAAAACAAATCGAAGACAAAAATATATGTCTAAGACCTGTTTGTGCAAAAATATTTAAATTTAAACTTAAGTTGGCTTTTGCTGTTTGTACTCACGAGTTGAGAATACCAGAAGTTGGGGTTGTAACAGTTGAATTTCAGCTCCAATAAATCGTAGTTACAAGACACAGTAACAGAATTTACTGCTCAAGAATAATATTTTGAATACAAGACACACTAACAATTTACTGCTCAGGAATATTTCTAGTTCAAGACACAGTAACACGTTATTTACTGCTCAAGACAATTTATTTTGCAATATTTTGCTGAGTTGTACTTTAAGCCGTTTTCTGCGGCTGCTACGTTGAGTTCTGTGTGCTGCTTTTGTTATTCCCCTTTTTTCTCACGTAAAAAACTGTAACTAGAACTAGAACTATAACTATAACTATTAAATGACTAGGACAACAGAAAGTGTTTTGTCTCTATTTTCCCGCCTACGCAAGCTTAGCGAGCTCAGCTCCAACAGAGACAGTCAATTCAAAACCACGATTGATGTTGTTTATAGTTTCTCACAGCTAGGAAATAAAGAAAACTTCAATAACTGACCACTATACTGTTCAGATGGAATTGAATAATTTCTTCAATATAGAAAAAGTCACCTGACTATTTTTATGGAAAATGGTCGGCACTTGCAAACAATTTACAGTTTGAAAAATTATTTTCAAAACTGCAAGTTAATCAGAAATCCTTTAGAGCACACAGATAGATTCGATGGATTATGATTTGGTCTTTGAAATTTTTAACATTGTCACAGGAGAAATACAAAACTATGTACCGCTGACAAAGTGTAAAAAAAATATGCTACCTAAAAGCTGTATGGACAAAAAAATTTAAAAAATAGAATAAAAAAAGCGATTTAATATAAACTATTTTCAAAACTCGAATAACGAAAACAAAAAAAGGTCAACAAAAAGGTTTTAATGCAAGAAAAAGATCAAAAAAACAAAAAGAAAAAGTTCTGCTAAGATATTGTCACATCAAATGCAAAAAGGATCTCAAAAAATTTCTTCAACGACATTAGAAAGTTGAGAGGTGAAATGAAAAAAACGCAGGAAGCTATTGCTTCCAGCTTCCAAATTTTAATAGGGTTTTTAGTACCATTGGCATAACACTGAATTACAAACTAAACTCGGTTAGGAGAAATCTCAGTATGAAGCGAAATCTGATTAGCATTTTTTGGTGGCAACTAAAGAAGCAATTTGGCTAAAAATTAGCTCTTTGAGCAACAAGTAAGGTAGTGACGATGATGGACTTAAAAATTTTCTATTCAAGAATGTAAAGTATGTGATACTTCCAACATTTGCAATTCTAATCAACAAATGTCTTGAAGAAATAGTTTTCGGGAAAATCTTAAAGAGAGCTATTGTCTTGCCAATTCATAAGGAGGGATTTTCGACGAAGTGCAAAATTACCGGCGTATTACTATAATACTAGCAATAGCTTAAGTCTGAGAAAAAATATTATAGAAACGTATGACATCTTTTCTTGAAAAATATGACATAATCAATAAAAATCAATTTGGCTTTCAGCAGAAAAAGCGAACTCTTGAAGAACTCGTAATCTTTTTGGATTGGAATGTGTCAGAAGGGGTCGGGAAGGCGATGCCAACAAGACAACATCTTTGTTCGAAGACCTAAATAAAGCAATTTAAACTGTCAAACACTGCATTTTACTAGAAACATTGGAACGTGCAGCAAAGCGAGGTCTCATGCAAGACCTTTCAATCTTTGTTTGACCAACTGACAACAATGTGTAGAGTCTGGCGCTCCACAGTCCGGTCTTCCAAAAGTTGATTGTGCGACACAGGAGTAAGTTTTGGGCCCAAAAGAAGTCACGGAATTCTTTTATCACACGACGACAACGTTGTACGTTAATGACACAATTCTAAAAAAGAGAGATTGAACTTATTCATTCGAAAAGAACAAAAGCGCGCCAAATAAAAGTAACTAACACGGTGAGTGGTCGAATCCCAAAAACAATTGGTATTACAATTCAAAAACTATTTAACTTCATACTAAAATTCAAACCTAATTTTTGCCAAAAATGTGCAAAAACTTAAGCCGAAAGAAGTAAAAAATTTTCAGAATAAACATAGAGGTAACTATTTTGTCAGTAACGAAGGCCTCTCCACCCTTTTTTATCTACCCTGGTTATTGTTTTTACTCTATGCACGAACAATTTCTCCCGTAAACCATGGTTCTGCTGCTTGACTTCATTGGCCTAGGTCCGTAAGCGCCTTTTGGTAACCTAGACAATGAGTTGTTTTGCTGTAGCTTGGTTAACTCTCATGCTCATGGCCTACTTTAAAACAATTTGATTTTATTAATATTATTAGTAATAACTTAAAAAAACTGGGAAATGATTATTAACAGATATGCAAATAGAAACTTTGCTGAAACTCAGCTTGAATTTTTCCATTCCTGATTGAATTCAAATCTATTTTATTTTCTGATCAAAAAATGAAATAACAATCTTCACAAAACGCAATTTCCTGCATAATCATGAAAGTCGTGCATAATCTCAGTTTGAGATCAGCAGCAAATACCATAGTTATTTGAATGGACGCATACAACCAAACTCTCGATGGACGATCCCAAAATGACATCTCGCACTATAAGTATTGTGATAACTCTAAATAAAATTGGGTTTAAAATGTTTGTAGCATTCTTATGCTTTTGCTCATACAATTTCGACCATCCGGTGTTTTTCGATATCGTAGAGTTTTTCAAAATTGATTCAGTTGATATTGAGATATATATTTTAAATTTCCGCAAGAAATGTTGACGCTTAAATTTTCGATTATTTCTCATTGTAACGTTTCAAATGCGCTACTGAATCTAAGGATCAGACTTTGAAAAATAAGGGAAAACAGAACCTAAATTTGTCATATTTCAAATGTATCAGAAAATTAGTGTCTTAGCTCAACATAACACGTACAAGCTCTTTCAACACTGCGTGGATATGTTTAATTAAAAATTATATAGCAACTTTTTGAGGTTTAACAAACTTTTTGTTTAAGAGAAAAGTAACTCTAAAACTAAAAAAAAACTGCTAGCAGATAAATTTTCGATAAAATTTCCGATTATCGTGTTCGTTCTTTCAAAAACTGAATTGTATATATGTCAAAAACTAAGAACAAAAATTTGTCGCTACGTTTATTCTAACATGGATTTATAGAAGAATATAACCTATGAGTTTGATTTTAACAATTACTGTCGAAGTTTGAACTAAGAATTTGCTCACGTCTGTCTTATAATGGAAATATAATTGACAGAAATGCCTCATAGACTAAATTCCTTGCAGCTGCCAGTCGAAAATTTTCAAATTATTTTGATAACAATTTTTTCAGATTCAGCGTTTCTTCACTTTCAGTTTTAACTAAAAACTACCGAATTCATAAAACCACGATAGCATGGGCAACTGGCTCTTAGGAACAGCTATATAAGTGAATTTCAGAATTATTTTATTATCAGTTATTGGTTTTTCTTTTTCTCATTAAATAGTAATTGGTCAAATTTTTTATTTGTGTAAGAGAGATACCGCCATCTCCCGTGCTCCCACCAAGTGATTTTTTGGAAATTAAAATTAGCATAAACTTTAGGAATAACCGAAAGCCATTATCTAAGCAAATTTCAGTGCAATTAGTGCGACGTTAGTCAGTTATGTTTTCCTTTGTGTCTGCGTTTCATTCGCTTTCACAGTTGGTATAGAACAAATTGTGGGTTTCGGCAATACACTCCTGCTAACCCCTTTGGAAGCTTAAGTTTAGTGGGTTAAAGATGAGACTTGCGAAACGTAAACCGTTACCCACTGGAACTCTAAATGATCATTGAAGTACAAGCAATTTCATCTTCGTTATATCTGTAGGCTGTGTCTGCCAACTGGTAACACTTAGGCTATCATTTCAAACTTCGATATTTTTTGTATTCAGCGGGGGTGGGATCTATGAGCGCACGCACATTTCCGACTCTCCTTGTATTCAATACGGCACACTAGATCTTAGCAGCTAAGCTTTTAGCAAAAAATGAGCAATTCTCCATCTTAGACCTCAAAAATGCTAAACGAAGATACAGGAAAAAGTCGTTTGTCAGGGCAAATTAACCAATGCCATCTTACCCACTGCCAATTTTGTTTTACCATAAAGTTGCACTTGAGACTTGATATAAACTATCACACCCAAACATGGAATTAAAATATCCACTTAAGTATGTTAAAAGATACTTGTAATGGCGAATGCTTTATTGTAATCGGATTACTGACCGAATTTATCAAAGGTCAGTGGGTAAATTAGCTATTGGGCGAATTTTATAGATATGTGTTTGAAAGCACAGAACTAAAAACCTCTTTGAACAAAATTTAAGCTAATTACAGCTTTTTATAACTAAATTTTATCCACATAAATTTTCAAACTGTTTACAATATTTGGTTAAACGTTTTCGATCACTGCTTTCATCAAAGTTTGCGAAAAAGGGAGACTTTTTCAAACTTTCGTATCTCGGGCGCTCCCGTGGATCTTTGCGAAGACATCGGCCGGCAAACTTGCTCAAATCGTTCGAAACTGCTGCTCTTCTGTTAAGTTTTGGAGGGTCGTACTCGGTAATTTTCTTCAAAGTATCGAACAATCTGAAAACAAAAGAAAACAATCTTCGTTTCAAACACAACCCTAGACACCTAAAATGACCACTATGAACCGGTTTCGGAAAAAAACTCAACTTAATTTCAGATAGGAAATAAACCCTCACTTGACGTTTGTCCATGCCTTAGAGGCCAGTGGGACTTGATATGAAACTATCACAACCGAACAAATTATCACAACCAAAATCAAAAATTAAAATGGGGGTTTATTTCCGTGGGGGCTTATTTACTATCTAAAATTGTGGGTTTTTCCGTGGTTTTCTACACCTATTATGAACAAAGGTCTCTATGAGGAACTTTAAGAACACTCAAGCCAGCGAATTTATAACAAAAAAAAACAGCTAAAACATCATACTTGATAAGTAATGAACTCAGACGCCAAAATTAAAACGTTAAAAGTTATTTTTAAAATAATAAATTTTCCAGCTGCTTGATAATAAATTTTGACGGAAAAATTGTACTTTACTTTTGAGCTAACTTAGCTATATGTTTTATAATTTGGCATTTGGACATTTCCTTCAAATTTTTGGCCACTTTACAAGAAACTATTATACTTAAATTTATGCAGATAACCCAGCAAATTCTAGTTAAAATTTCAATGTCTCCAAAACAGAACTAAGTTGAAATTTTGCCTGTTTGTAGGAAATTCTAATCAATTTCAGATGCATTGCATCTTTTTTCGCATAAACAAATTGATTTCAACCTTATGGGAAAAACTACAAAATCTAACATTTTGCAAACAAATTCTGTCTTTCCATTCAGTATTCTCCTCTGATGTATGAAAATTTAAAGTGGAATCTACCTGCAACAGATTAAACCACAGATTTTGGCAATTTTTGGTACAAATCTGTGAACTTTTCAAATTCCTTCCTGCAATTATACTATTTATTGACATGAGGATTTTTAGCGCTAGCGACTTCAAACATCGATTAGAAAATTTATATAAAAAGTATCTACAGTTTATGAAAGGTTTATATTCCTATATAGGCAGATAAGCAAGATATAATGTAGCTTGGTTTTAAAACATATTATTACTGTAGAGAGAGGTTGACTCATATCTTTTTGTGAAAAATAACGAAATTTATTGTTTCTCAGTTGTATTTTCTATTTGTCCAAAGTTTCGTTACTTGTCTTAAGTAAAAAAAAAACAAAGGAAAATCCGCCCGCAATAGCTTAACATCAGTCAACAATTTTTCGGTTAACAAATATCATTATTAGTTTTATTTGGCTGGAAAAATCTTCTAGAAGTTTCAGTACAACAAGGAGGATCATTAAAGTGGGTAATGAGCGTTCACTCAATATTCTCAAAAAATGAAGTCAGTCCCGCGAACAAGCAAAAGTTTTTGAAAATTCAAGCCTTGTTCCGTGTTCCAGAAACAAAAAATTGCAAATGTCCACTAAAGTTTCCATTATGACGTTTCATCAATCTTTCGAATTATACCATTGTTTCATCTGTGCGAACAACACAGATGTCCATTCAGGTTTCGATTATGATATTTCGTCAATCTTTCGAATTATATCATTGTTGCATCTACGAACAACATATCGAAAGGCCAAATTCAATTGAACCGAAATAGAAAGAACATCCAAATCCGAAATATGTGTGGATGGATGGAGCAAATAATATCCCGGGAATTAGAGAATTTTCTGGTATTTGCAGAAACAGATGTACAAGGAATTATTTGTTTGTATTGTAGCCCTTCCGCCTACTCTTTATGAAAACTATCACTGTCAATTATAGAAGTCGAGTTTGAGCTATTTTCTGCATCTATTTTTGAATTATCCATCGAGAGGTGTCTCAATTTATTGTAAGGTCTCACATCAACCAGGCTTTCTGCCATTCTTGTAATCTGAGGACTTTCAAAAATTTCTATCAAAAATGTTAGTCAAGGTATTCACTTCAAATAGTGCGTTGGTTCAGCCTTGTTCTTTGAGGACTCCGATCAGGTTGAACAGACTCTGAGTCATTTTAACGTTATTAGAATTGAGAGAGACCGACGCAATTTGTTTTGTTCTTTTCCCATATTGCGTTTTCTGTCTCTTTCCCATTAAACACCCTTACCTCAGTGGTCAGATAACCTGTAGCCCCCCCCCCCCCAATCGTGGAAATTATACCATAATGTGGAGTTATATTTTCATGTGGGGCTATAATGGGAAAGACCTTTTTTCCCTTTGCAAAAATTCATCAACAATCGTATTTTAACAAAAACAAGAAAATTTTAGTCTTCAACAGGTAGTCGTAACGTCAGAAAAATTGCTCTAAAATGACAGGCGGCGCAATTTATTTCAGTAGCTGTAGCCTCAATAAATTTTTCTTTGTGTGCAAAAACATCAGCCCACCATAGGGATCGAACCCCGATCTTCTGAGACCCATTCCGGCACCTCGACGGAGTTATTACCCAGTGCGCTATCAGTTCCTTGTCATCAAGTCTCTAACAATCGAATTCGTTTGAACAACAAACTTTATTTCGGAGCCAGAGCAGTTAAAATCACTCAAAATCAAGATGATGTGCGTGAAACAGTCATTGAGAAGTCAAGGATTATTCTAGAACAGCGCTAAACGGTCAAGCAAAAAATTTGCATAAAAAAAAACACGTTTACATTAATTGATTTTCATTCGAGAGCAATTAAACACAAAGGAAACTTCACATCTGTGAATTAATTAAGGCGCTTTTCCAATGTTTTTCAATAATGCGATAAACAAATTTGAAATTGAGAAAAAAATTAAGACAAGAAATTTTAAAAACCGATTTTAAAAATTGACTATTAAAAATTGTCAACAAACAATAAACAATTGTTGTAAACGCGAGTGCGTAATTTATAGTATTCTTTTGACAAAACTGGACATCAACTTAATTGAAAATCTAATAAGGCTAACTGAAACAGAACTTCCAGCTTTTTTTAACATAAACTTAGGGATAATTACTTACAGGGAAACCAATTCCTTCTGAAACAATTCTGGTAGGGGTCAGTAAAATGGCTCTTCATGTTAAGCTTCATTTTGTTCAATGTTCTTTTGAAGAGACCACTCGACAGGTTTGGACCTACTTGAATATCTCTCAAGCGCTGATTGTACTAATGCACTGTACTTTTTATACAGCCTTAGGAAATCCAAATGTAAATCTTATCTAATCTAATCCAAAACTAGAAAATTTTCTAGAATCTAAATCTAGCGATTGCAAGATCATACTAAGAAAGTTTTAAAGACTTTTATAGAACCATAAGAAGTACGGTCGATCAGAGTAGACCATCAGTGTACGGTCAATAAGAATGTACATCCCGGGAAAATTACTTTAAGCTTATTTGGTTGAAAAAAAAGATTTCGTACTTGTCCTTTTCATTAAACGGATTTTCCCCAGTCACAAACTCGTAACACGTCACACCCATTGACCAAATATCACTTTTGACTGAGTACTTGTGTTTATTCCTCTCAATCGATGTCAGATCTTTATCGTCTTGAGCCACAGGTCTGTTAGTGGAATTAGCGCACATTTCGTCATACCGGACACGTTCTGGTGACACGTACTGGATTTGGAAGATTTTGGTCTCGGCTAGACTGTTCAGCAATTTGCCACTGATGCCAAAATCACCAACTTTTACCTCACCAGTCTGGCACCTGGTCAACATGCAAATTTTTGTTTCTGTATTTCGGTTTCCAGATAACTTAATTATTAATATTTTCTTAATTGTTATTATTTATACGTACGCGTACGTTTCACAAGCACTTCAAAGTGTACATATGTCGACAATCACGCTTAAAATTTTTTTAAATAATAAATAATTTGAGCTACGTCAAGGAAACAGTGAACTGCGAATGACCAAATGAATGCCCATTTGCAAGTTTGAAGTTTTTTCGAACGTTTGCTTGCGTTGCAACGTCATGAGACAGACTATAATTCGCAAATGACGCCTTTCGCAGTACTTTTAAAAGCAGAGAATAAAAATTTTAAGGTATTTTGCTTCTGCATATTTTAGAGAACACTTAAAAATTAAAAATTCCTTAGTTAGATATTTCATCATACAATCATATTTAATCGAAAAATTTGCATCAGTTCAAATGGTTAACAAATCAAAATTGCCACTTGGGACACATTTTGAACGTGCAGCCCACACAATCAGGTTTTCAACTCACAAAAACTGTTATTAAAAAATTAAGTTTAACTTACCGAATTAAAATATTAGCGGGTTTCACATCTCTATGAATAATGTCAAGTGATTTCAAATAGCTCAAACATTCAACACATGCATAAGCGACCAAACGAACAACTGGTTCCGGTGGAAAATCGTCAATTCTTGCAACCTCGTCTCGCCGTTCAGGAGCAATCGAGTTTCTGGCCTTTATCAGGTCATCCAAAGACATGTCCATTAACTCCATAATGAACCAAATGTTGGTCTCGAAAGTTATGGTGCAAAATGTCTGGACAGCGTAGGCGTGGTTCTTCACTTTTTTCGTAGTTTCCAGTTCCGCCAAAATGAGTTTCTTCTTTTTGGGTTCGAGCTCAAGTCTGACAGATTTGTATGCTAGCTTGTACCTCGGATGTGATTTAATGTGACATCTAAGAAGATAAAATTGTTTCTTTGCATAGCACAAGAATATTTCAGATTGTTTTTGCTATAGGCAAAACCCTACAGCCATTAATAAAAATAATCAGAAAACAATTGGTTAAATTGATCAAGTTGCATTTTCTCACAGCCGCACTTTTTGAAACAAAAAATACAGACTAGCTTAGAACCGTGTACGGAATTTGGAAAAAGACACAGCCACGGTACGGATCTTTTCAACAATCACCTCCCCATTGCAAAAGCTAGGCATTGAATTTAAGAATTTGAATAGTATTTGAGCGAGCAATTTATTGATCAATCACAACTTTTCTGAACCGCTAGTTTAGGTGGAAATTTTGAGTATTCTGTAATATAAAATAGAGTATAGACGGGGAGGAAATTTTCCACTCGTTACCAAAGGAGAGGCAATTGTTAAAATCATTCACGTCAATCCAAACTTGATTTTCTGCCGCTAATAAATCATGCGATTAGATCTAGCTCAAGTGAACAACGAACTCAAAGAATGAAGGAAACAGTTTTTGCCTGTAAACGTGTCCATATTGGCCAGATCCGAGTCGTTTTTCGGTTTCGATGTCATTGGTTGATATTTCCAATTCTTCTCCTTCAAGCTCAATCGTGCCTCTTTGCAGGAGTTTCTTGAAATCCGGGTCATCATAGAGGTCTTGGCCTAAGATAGGAATAAAGTGTGAAAATTATGCTGACGTAAAACTTTTCTATTGCGCTTTTTTAATGCTCATTTTTAGTGTTCATACACCTTATTTCCACAACAATTTTATGGTCCACCGGGGCCGAGATGTCACCGCTACTCACATCAAAAATGAGATTAGTCTGCCTTTTGAATGCGATGAAAACATACAAGACAAGCGATGAACGTGGTTTGAATCTCAGCAAAAATCTTGCACCAAATATTTGGAATATGTTGCTAAGTCTCCACCAATGCAAAAAATTTTTACTTCGTCTGCCCAAACATTAACAACGCTTGGAGGACAATATTTTTGGCCACTGGGCCCAAAACATGGAACAGATTGCCCAAGTACATCTGTTACCGACATCGATAATCTTTCATTGGCGCTAAATAATTACCGCAAAATTGTCATAATCGTTGTAAACTAAAAGATATTGATTCATAACACAAGAATTTGAAAACGAAAAGTGCACGTGGCAACAATGGAATTAAGGTAATTTTGAGGATTAAGGTTTTTTGAGAAATAGCAAAGAACAGACTAGAAAGATTCGAAAGAAGGCAAGTCGACGCCCCCCAACCGAGCACCAACCGACCCCCCAAGAGGCATTGACATTGTCAACATCTGCGAAGAGGAAAATTTGAATACTTTCAAAAAAACTTCTGAAACGAACCTTTACTGTTGCGCCTAGAGAAATTCTCATTTCTGAGTCTCTGAATATGTGTAAATAAATCATCATCATTAAATTATGTAACGTCGGGGTGAGAGTGAAGAATTTATGTAATTTTACCAACAAATTTAAGCAAAAAATACAAGAAATCAATCATGGTAAAGAAGGAAAAAATAATCACATAAATTTAGTGCGTTGAATGTAACGTACAACAGCTTGAAAATCGGAGAGTCAAAACAATACCTTTCACAGAAAAACTAGCAAACAAAAAACAAAAATTAATTTTATTTTGATTAAGAGTACCTTACAATAACCTCGCTAATTTTGACTAAAAGTAAAACTTGAACTAAAAGGTTTAAAAAGCTGCTAAAACAATTCTCTAAAAAAACTCAACACACTCTCCTGGACAACTGTTTAACTAATTATGAGTTTTTTTAAATTGTTTATTGAAATACCGTTTGTTTTTTTATATTAAACAAGGAGAATTAAGGATTCAATATTGACTTATCAAACCTAAGTTCTATTTTCCCTGTTTTTTATATAGTCTTAGTATAGGTTCAGCATAATGAACTGAATGACAACCCTACGCAAAAAACTGAATTTGAACAGCTCTGAAACGGTGCTCCAACAGGCAAAATTGCCTCCCAGCATTCGTTCAATACGATGCTTCTCAACAGCAATTTGATATAGATTGAAGATTACTTATTCTGTACTGAAAAAAGTTTTTTATTATTATTAAAAAAATGAAATGACTGACCAAATTTGGACGGAGCGCTTGAAGGGATGATAGGTAAGCACAACAATAAGGAGCAAAAAATGCGGTCATTTAACTGTTCTAACAGTGATTTGCTGGAAATATGCTGGTAGAACTAAAAGAATTGCATTCACTGGCAATTAAGAGCAGTTGCTGCTACTCGGGTGCAATAATAAAAAGTTGTTCTAATCCTAAACAAGTATTCAATAAAAAATTAAGTCTAGTGGAACATGGGACAGCGTGCGTAAAACGTGGCAAACATTATGGAAATTGGATGGAGTCTGAGACCAACAGATTGAAAATAATCACCTCTCTGCCTGTTCTGCAGTAAATTCAATTTACGTCGCAGCATTTACAGCCAAGTGACAAATGCTTTTCTGCGAAAAACAGAACTTTTCAGTGCTTACATCTCAAAAATTACCTGGCCCGGTCGATATTTATCATCATTTTTGTAGAAGAAAGACACAAACCTGGATCTTTCTAAATTTGAACGGATAGTATCACGACATTAGGATAGTCCTTTTCGTTGTCTTAATACGTTTCCATGCCAGGTCAAAGACTTAACAGATGATTTGATCTCTCATTCAGTAGAACGTAGTCGTTAATCTAATACATATTCGCTTCAAGCATTAGTTTTACAGGTTGAAATCGGCTGTATTTTCGAGGCCGATACTTGTCGTGCATGAAGAGATAACTTTCTCCCACTAAATTTTTCAGAGGCAGGAATTTCATTACATTGACATTTTTGAAGCTTTTCCTTCTTAACAGTAATCGTAATCTTGTTTCCCAGAACAAGTCCATTTCCATAATAATCATTTACCCATTAATATAAGCATTTTGAATGCCGGTCTACGTGAAAAGTTGCTAAAAAAGAGTATCATTAAATCGAAGTAGTTTTGCTGACTACTGGATTAAACTTGACTATTAGAATTTTTGTGCCACCATGATCTGTACTTTTTTCCTTCATTGAGTAAGTCACTTCAATCCGTTATTTTTACTCACCTAGTTAGGGTGCAAATAGCAGCTCATTGACAATTTCAAACCTGACAATATTAGACCCAAATCACTCCGGCCAGTGTTCAAGGCTCTTCAACTGTCAAACCCGAATAAACCCGATATGCCCAGAAAAATGACGCTTTTGTAATAAGTCTGAGATGTGAGAGCTTTTCAGCTGCTTCTGTTCAGCATTCCATTAAAGCAGCATCGCGAATCTAGATTTTTGAATTTTGTAGGTCTTGCTAAATTAAAAGGGTTGTAACAGGGTTTTCCCAAAAAAAATCCTCCAAAAACGCAATGTGTCAAGTGCTCTCTACTGAGGTCTCACAACTGTGAACCAAAAATATTTTAAAATTATCACTTCATTAAACGAAGAGCACGTTTGACATTAATTTCATCCGTTTAAAAGGGGATCGGAAATAAAATTAAAACTCCTACAACAGGAGCGCCCTTTTATCCTCTTGAGACGAAAATTTGACGCTAAATCTTAGTCTCAAATTTAATAAAATTTTCACGTTCAAATTTAGAAATAAATCTGAGTCTTGTTGGATTTATTTTTTTTAGCTCTTTGTTATAAAATTGTTATCTTTGTTCTCAGAATAGGTAGATTCATACCTGGAAAAAAGTCTGAACTCGGGAAGAATTGAGGTGACAGGGGAATTGAAGGCTTGCGGGACAGAAATCTGGGTGATCGACCGGAAGAGGGTCTGGGACCAGAGGAAGGTCTGGAACTTCCAGAGGTAGCGCCACTGGGCGATGAGAGATAGCTATCTGTATCACTCATATCAGACTGCATTGTGAAGTAATAAAAATTATTAAACAACAACCAGCGTACGATTTACAACCGAGTAGTCTTTTTGCGACTATGTTTATTGAAAACCGAACTAAACTGCAAATGAACAAACTTTCAAAAGATAATGTATTAATTTGATTACAACTGATAGAAAATTAAAACGATCAAAATCAAAACAGCGTTTCTACTTACAAAAAACAATTATGACCAAAAATTTGAGCCAATAAACTTTTAATTTGAGCGTCTCTTCATTAAAATGAAGCGTTGAGATTATTTAAACTTTGCAAAAAAGCGTACATGCTGCTGTATATTTTTAAATCATATGGCGACACAAGATAATTCATATTTAGTCGACAGAATATTTCCAAAAAAGGAACAAAAAATCATTTTGAACAATCCCGCCGTTTGAATGGTCTGGAAAATTGCGTATTTTTCTGCAATCTGCTGTTTTATTGAGATATTGTCTGCAAAACAAAGAAAAACTTGCGGCCAAAAAGCGTGTTTGTATACGTCATTTTCAAAACAATTGATTATTATGACAACGTAATAAATGCTATTTTATAATAAGAATATTCGGTATTTGATATACACGAATGCAAATTTGAAGCGATTAGCTAGACTGCAAATAATCACAAATCAAATAAAGCACGATCAAATATTTACCGCTTGTAGATATAAAAAGCCTCAAACGTTTATAATAGCTACAACAAAAACGTACCAAAATTAGCTTACGATAATCGTTGACAATTTACGTCAAAATAGCCGACTATGACTCATTTCTCAAATACAAAATCACTTATTGAAAAATCATAACAGAACAGATGAAAAATTAGAAAATCAAAACTGTTTTCTAGAAGAAAGACCTCTCGTACAAAAATCTGCAAGGCCGCCACCCGAGCCCATAAATATATGTGGATATTAGAAACTAATTGTTTCGGCCCACTTTAGTGGGGGAGGAACTATATACTCAAATGGGTTTTTTTTTGTTCAGTCAATTTTGGGCCGATCGATAAAATCATCGTACAAAGCTGTGAGTCGTATCATTAAAAGACCGTCCAGCGCAGAATATGCAATTTAAAAGATTGATTTGAATTTCGTTTTTTACAGGGAGTTAACGAGATTTTAAATTTTCTGAACATTCGACTGAATTACAATGCTTTTGTTCAAATTGTCCTTTCCGGGGGAACTGAATTGTTCAATCGGAGTTTTTTGGGCTAGAATCTATGCAACATTTCTCTAAATTCAGACAATTTTTTTTGTCAAAAATGGGACTATATATGCTTTTTTAGCCCAATACCTTTAATTTTGCAGGGAGTAAACACCTAAAAATTGTAGGCATATTCTTCGTAAGCTTCAAAAACAGCAATTTACACTCCTGCTGGCTAAAAGAGTCTTACGGAATTAAAACTTTGACGGTTTTTTCAACTTTAAACTCAATAATTATACAAAATGCATTATTTATTTTTGATATACTAACAAATTTTGTTTAAAAAATGAGCGACTTTCCGACCTTTTGAACAATAAAGTGTTTCCTTAGACGCGCAGTAATATCAGGACTGATTTCGATCTCACCATGGATCCTTACAAAAAGCTGAGATTTTATTGGTGCTCGGCCCTTCTTTCGAAATATTTCAGCATTTACAGTTTTTTAATGTTAATTACCGACAAGAACTTCAACTCAGTACTCAAATATTGACATAAACTATCAACAAGAAAATGAGGCCAAACGAACACATTATGGTTTCAGAGTTAGGGTCATGGTTTTTATGTCCTTGACATAAAAATTTCGTACATTTTTATTTTCAACAAGTTTTGCTTTTATTTGTTGTACTTTTTGTAGTCCAATGACTTAGTCTCCCCAACGAAAGACCAAATTTGTTTTTTAAAGGGGTATAAATCAACCTAAACAATACTTTCAGTAGCTATCTAATGCCTCTTATGACTTTGAATATATTTGTTTCAAAATGGCGGTGAATTTTTGAACTTTGCCACTATTTTATGTTATTTTTCACAGCTTCTGGCCTAGTGTCAGTAACGACAGGTTGCAATCCGTTTGCTCTGAGTTATAAATTATCGTCTGTTACGGTTTCATATATAAGACATTATCCCTTGGTTCTGATGCTACGAGTTTTCAAAAAAAAACTATTTTCGAGCATAATTCAACATTTTATAGGTTCCATCTTTCTTGTCGAATTATCAGATCACTGACAAGTCCAATCGAAGTAATGCATAGCTGAAAAAATGCACTGCGTTGAAAAAGGCGCAACAGCAACATAATGTATTTATTGTTGTACGACATTTAGCTCAAAATGATATGTCTCAAATGCTTCTCCGAGATGTATAATTGAACCTGCTTAAAAATTTCAGTTTATAGATAACTTTTCTCACATTTCAGTTTAATTTAACACAAACTCATTAATAAGAATTTTCGACTACTTTTGTTGTTTCCAACATCAATTCTTTCGTTGGTTGTATGTTTTGACTAATGAATTCGACCAATTAACCCCATAAAAAATTTTTGAGTCTTCGAAACAGTACAATTTTTGGGTTTCTCTTTGTTGTCATCTCTGCGTAGTCTTTTTTATAAGAAAAGCCCGTTGATGTTCAGATGAGAACCAAGTAAAGACTCACAGTTCTTGCAGATAACATCTTGTAATAATAATGCCTTCAACCATGTGGTGTTTTAAAAGTAGTTGTGGAAATTTTGATTTTTGCCTGTTTTTGTTATTTTGTAGTCTTGTGACTAAGTCTCATTAATAACATGTTCAATTTGCTTCTGAGGTGATGGAAAGGAATCCATCTCTTTTAGTTGAAAACTTATGTCTGTTATGACGTTTGAAAACATGTATTTTTGCGCTTTGCCAATTTTTTAAATAATTTTTTGCTCAAATTGAGCTTAGTCTTTGTAAAGAGAATTGACAACCAGTTTCCAGTGAGCTATAATTTAATCTTTGTAAAGGTTTTTATGTCAATCATTTAATTCTCGGCTTTGTAACTACAAGATTTTATAAAATGATTATGATTTCTGAACATTTCATGGTTTTTTTAAAATTATAACATTAGTGGTAATTCCGTACTAAACATTTTTAACGTTGTTAGTGACAAAGTAGTGGATTTGACGGCGCAATGCCACTTTCGCTCCATGTTTAACTGAAGTTTCTAATTTTGCCAATATTTGTCCCTCTTTTGCAGTCGTATGACTAAAACTGAAAACATACAGGTCTCAATTGATTCCTTTGGAGATATAAATGAACAAATGAGTGATTTCAGTCAATATCTAATGATTTAATTACTTTGAAAAAAATAGTTTTCGGAATTAGAATATTATTTTTGAACCTAAACCTGTTTTGCTCTATTTGGCGAACTGTTACACATTCGCATTGAGGACAGGTCCAATATCGTTTCTAATGAATTTTAGGTCAACTTTTTTTGTTTAGTTTTCATCTTGTGTAAGTTTTGATTTCGTTATCAACAATTTTTTAAAAAATAGACAACGAGTTTTGGTCGTAATAAAAGTTTGTTATTGGAGTTTTGTGAACATTTTTAACGTTGTTAGTGACAAAGTTCTGGATTTGAAGGCGCAATTCCACTTTCGCTCCATGTTTAACTGAAGTTTCTAATTTTGCCGATATTTGTCCTTCTTTTGTAGTCGTATGACTAAAACTGAAAACATACAGGTCTCAATTGATTCCTTTGGAGATATAAATGAACAAATGAGTGATTTCAGTCAAAATCTAATGATTTAATTACTTTGAAAATAATAGTTTTCGGAATTAGAAACTTATTTTTGAACCTAAATCTGTTTTGCTCTATTTGGCAAACTGTTACCGATTCGCATTGAGGACAGGTCCAATATCTTTTCTAATGAATTTTAGGTCAATTTTTTTGTTTAGTTTTCATCTTGTGTAAGTTTTGATTTTGTTATCAATATTTTTTAAAAAATAGACAACTAGTTTTGGTCGTAATTAAAGTTTGTTATTTGATTTTTGTGAACATTTTTAACGCTGTTAGTGACAAAGTTCTGGATTTGACGGCGCAATGCCACTTTCGCTCCATGTTTAACTGAAGTTTCTAATTTTGCCGACATTTGTCTATCTTTTGTAGTCGTATGACTAAAACTGAAAACATACAGGTCTCAATTGATTCCTTTGGAGATATAAATGAACAAATGAGTGATTTCAGTCAATATCTAATGATTTAATTACTTTGAAAATAATAGTTTTCGGAATTAGAAACTTATTTTTGAACCTAAACCTGTTTTGCTCTATTTGGCGAACTGTTACCCATTCGCATTGAGGACAGGTCCAATATCTTTTCTAATGAATTTTAGGTCAATTTTTTTGTTTAGTTTTCATCGTGTGTAAGTTTTGATTTTGTTATCAATATTTTTTTTAAAAAAAGACAACCAGTTTTGGTCGTAATTAAAGTTTGTTATTTAATTTTTGTGATCATTTTTAACGCTGTTCGTGACAAAGTTCTGGATTTGACGGCGCTCCATGTTTAACTGAAGTTTCTAATTTTGCCGATATTTGTCTCTCTTTTGTAGTCGTATGACTAAAACTGAAAACTTACAGGTCTCAATTGATTCCGTTGGAGATATAAATGAACAAATGAGTGATTTCAGTCAATATCTAATGATTTAATTACTTTGAAAATAATAGTTTTCGGAATTAGAAACTTATTTTTGAACCTAAACCTGTTTTGCTCTATTTGGCGAACTGTTACCCATTCGCATTGAGGACAGGTCCAATATCTTTTCTAATGAATTTTAGGTCAATTTTTTGTTTAGTTTTCATCTTGTGTATGTTTTGATTTTGTTATCAATATGTTTTTTAAAAAATAGACAACGAGTTTTGGGCGTAATAAGTTTGTTTATATGATTTTTGTGATAGTTTTTTCTAGTAGTCCTATTAACAACAAGTTTCACCGCCCCCCTAAAGTACCATTATTTTATTTCATTATTGATTTGTTGAACAATGTAATTTTGAAAGTTTGCTATCTCGGAACCTTTCGCATTTCGGACCTTTTCACTCGTGCGGTTACATTTCGTCTACGCTTATCTTCTTAAATGGCTTTGAGATATATTAGGCAGCAGATCTAGCAAACCTGATGAATCACAAATACTTCATTTAAGAGCAGATTCAAAAAAAAAGATCTAGAATGGCAGGCTAACAACTACCAAATTTTGAATTGATATTAAAAATAGTAAAACAATTTTCCCCTTTTTTGTTCAAAAATCTTTTTCACCCGTTTGAAAGTGTGTAGTTCAAAGACAATTTAAAGCTTTGGATAATTTCCAAAATTGAGAATAAATCAGAAACAGTTTTCGCGACATGTTCAGTCAACTATTTTATCTGAACAAAAAAACTATTTCACTCGTGCATTCAAATAAAACTGTTTCAAGTAGAAAATGCTGTTTACTAAAATCTGTTAGCTAAAAATCAATTAGACCCTAAATTAATTCATACTGCCTGGAATGGAAGAAATAATTTTTTTCTATATTTTATTTTTCTTGTCTGATGTTGAAATACAAAAAAAAATAAAATAGAAAACCTTCTCTAAACATGATACACGGTTTAGTGAGACTTTTTGATTCAATTTTATTAGAACTTTTCAAAAAATTTTCCTCTCCAAATGAGTTTGAGTATTTTTTTCCTCCAAATGAGTATTTCACCTCCAAACTCCCACAAAAATACTCTTGAAATGTACACCCAATTAAGTCAATGGAAAAGTCTACGCTACACAGGGTGTCATTGCTCACAATCGGTTTTATTTTAGCAGCAGACTTAATTTCTGAATGCGCGCGATTCAAATCACTCAAACAAATTAAAAAGTCCTCGAAAAAGTCACTGAAGTGAAATTGAAAGAATGCTCAAGAAAAACGGTCAAGCAAAAATTTTTCCCTAGAAAAAAGACCTACACGTTTACAAGAGTTGCTTCAAACTTCTTTCGAGATTAATTATTAAACAATTGTAAAGATTTGATTTTGTTATCAATATTTTTTTAAAAAAAAAGACAACCAGTTTTGGTCGTAATTAAAGTTTGTTATTTGATTTTTGTGAACATTTTTAACGCTGTTAGTGACAAAGTTCTGGATTTGACGGCGCAATGCCATTTTCGCTCCATGTTTAACTGAAGTTTCTAATTTTGCCGATATTTGTCTCTCTTTTGTAATCGTATGACTAAAACTGAAAACTTACAGGTCTCAATTGATTCCGTTGGAGATATAAATGAACAAATGAGTGATTTCAGTCAATATCTAATGATTTAATTACTTTGAAAATAATAGTTTTCGGAATTAGAAACTTATTTTTGAACCTAAACCTGTTTTGCTCTATTTGGCGAACTGTTACCCATTCGCATTGAGGACAGGTCCAATATCTTTTCTATTGAATTTTAGGTCAATTTTTTGTTTAGTTTTCATCTTGTGTATGTTTTGATTTTGTTATATGTTTTTAAAAAATAGACAACGAGTTTTGGGCGTAATAAGTTTGTTTATATGATTTTTGTGATAGTTTTTTCTAGTAGTCCTATTAACAATTAGTTTCACCGCCCCTCTAACGTACCATTATTTTATTTCATTATTGATTTGTTGAACAATGTGTTTTTGAAAGTTTGCTATCTCGGAACCTTTCGCATTTCGGACCTTTTCACTCGTGTGGTTACATTTCGTCTACGCTTATCTTCTTAAATGGCTTTGAGATATATTAGGCAGCAGATCTAGCAATCCTGATGAATCACAAATACTTCATTTAAGAGCAGATTCAAAAGGAAACGATCTAGAATGGCAGGCTAACAACAACCAAATTTTGAATTGATTTTAAAAATAGTAAAACAATTTTTCCCTTTTTTGTTCAAAAATCTTTTTCACCCGTTTGAAAGTGTGTAGTTCAAAGACAATTTAAAGCTTTGGATTATTTCTAAAATTGAGAATAAATCAGAAACAGTTTTGGCGACATGTTCAGTCAACTATTTTATCTGAACAAAAAACTATTTCACTCGTGCATTCAAATAAAACTGTTTCAAGTAGAAAATGCTGTTTACTAAAATCTGTTAGCTAAAAATCAATTAGACCCTAAATTAATTCATACTGCCTGGAATGGAAGAAATAATTTTTTTCTATATTTTATTTTTCTTGTCTGATGTTGAAATACAAAAAAAAAATAAAATAGAAAACCTTCTCTAAACATGATACACGGTTTATTGAGACTTTTTGATTCAATTTTATTAGAACTTTTCAAAAAATTTTCCTCTCCAAATGAGTTTGAGTATTTTTTTCCTCCAAATGAGTATTTCACCTCCAAACTCCCACAAAAAATACTCTTGAAATGTACACCCAATTAAGTCAATGGAATAGTCTACGCTACACAGGGTGTCATTGCTCACAATCGGTTTTACTTTAGCAGCAGACTTAATTTCTGAATGCGCGCGATTCAAATCACTCAAACAAATTAAAAAGTCCTCGAAACAGTCACTGAAGTGAAATTGAAAGAATGCTCAAGAAAAACGGTCAAGCAAAAATTTTTCCCTAGAAAAAAGACCTACACGTTTACAAGAGTTGCTTCAAACTTCTTTCGAGAGCAATTATTAAACAATTGTAAAGGACTTATTTTTTATTACACTTTACCTAAAAAGAAAGCGACAAAGAACTTTTTTATTAGTTCATTGAACCAATTCATTGCACTCTAAAATTTGTTAAGTGTTTCGAGCTCCTATTATACTTTCATGATCATTTTGAAGACTATTTCGACTGCATAAAAATTGAATTAAATAGAGCTCAACACTTTCTCCGTCTTTATTTTTCTTACATCCAATTTTTGGTTTTTCCCCACATTTTTATAAAGATCATTTTTGATTACAAATGCGGAATGTTCAGAGTGAATGCAATTTAATCAAACAAGATAAAATTAGTACAAGCTTTAACTTAACTTCACAAACTGGAAGACATAAATAAACATCGGGCGAATTGCTTTCATACGACTGACGAGCGGTTCGCTTCGTCGGCAGCTAGCTACGGCTTAGGGAGGCTAGCATTAGCCTGTCTGGGAGAGTATGGGGGATGAGCACTGGTGGGGGACAATCGTGCGGGGTTACGCGCAAAATGAGTTGAAAAGGGTGGAGTTGGGCTGGGGGTGAAAGTTGAGGTAGGGGGATGAGGTGGGACGGGGTCAAACACTGAGAACAGCATTGCACGCCAATAATTTCTGATTGTTAATAAAGTTTCAGTGAATAGAATAGTTACAGACGATTAAACATTCAGAATTAATGTCTTAAGGGCTTTACGAAAAGTCAAATGGTCAGAGAAAAACAACAATCAGACGAAAAGTTGGTAGTTCAAAAAAAAGTCTGACTAATATAATTGCTACAAACTTCGCTTGAGAGCAATTAAATGCATGAATCAAAAATAAGCTTTTCAATTTTTCTTGAATTCATTTTTTTCTACTCAATGAATCATACATTCCTTAAAAAATAATGGTCTTCTTTTCAGGAAATAAATTACAAAAATTGAGAGGGGAGAAGGAGGATAGTTTGAACGCTATTTGTTGAATACAGACAAATCAAATAACGGAATCAAAATTTTCCTTTTATTGTTTTCTTTTCCCGTTTATCTTTTTTATAGAAAATTAGAAAACCCGAATCTTTTTGATACATCGTATAAAGATTTTACTCTGTGTTGTTTTCCCTAAACAAAGCTTTCGTGACACAGAGAAGATTAGGTCATAGATACAACAGAAGACAGCAAGAGAAAACGTAGTTTAAATTTTGCTTTTTCAGCTTTCAAAAAGTGAATATCAAATCTAAAAAGTTCAAATGAAGTGTTAAAAACAAAACTATTGTTTTTATATAAATGAGAACTAGTTTTTATATAAATCTATATTATATAAATCAGAACTAGAATTTCAGAAGTTTCTCTTTCTCTACGATTCATCGATAAAAAGTGAAATTTCGACCGAAGAAAACAAGCCTGCTTCACATCTATATTCCCTCATTTTGAAAAAGATGGAACAATAAGAAACTACGGGTAGGACCTAGCTCTCCAAAATCACAGACGAAGAAAACTAGAAAAAAGACCTGATTAAGGCTAGGGTGCAGTAGAGAAAAGAATGATTCGTAACTTAAACTACTCTGGCAAAAATTTCTACCAAAAATAGAAAACTAGAGGTATAAAAGTAACAAAATATTAGTTCGATAGTTTAGTTTCAACTCTGCTCAAAGTCTCGACCTGATCCGGTAAAATTCGCTTAGTTAACAACAGCTTCTGGAAAACTTGACAGTCAAAGTTGGAACAGTCATTTGAGTAGCGCATGTGACCAGAACAGGCTAAGCATATTCTCCGCAAGCCATCGATTAAACTCTGATTTTCTCGCACATCTAAGGACAGTTTCCATAATAGGTTTTGAGGATTTTTCAGACATTCATCGCAAACCGGTGATTGTACATTGCATTGACGCTGAAAACACGAAGCGCACGTTTTGGTAGACACAAACATAGCCAGAGTTGATGACTTCTTGGACTTCTTAGACGTGGAAAACCCCACAGCTCCCAGCTGATTAGCGTAAACAGGTAAGTCATTATACCATTTGAAGACATCTGTCCTATCAATTAAGCCGAAAATCCTATCCAACGGCGGCAAAACCTGCTTTACAATGTAGTAAAGAGCATTGATTCTTAGCATTGGATTCTTGACCAACTCATGAGGCGATCGAATTAATTGATATAAAGGCAATTTAGGAACTCCGTACACTATACAATAAGGCACCCGATCGCCTCTTAGAGGCTCGGCAATTGGGTCTGTACTCAGTTGTTTGTCAGCAATTTTCAGAGCAGCAATATGTGCTCCTGGTTTGTACCTATCGCGACCTCTAAACTCTTTGGCGAATACGAAATCGTTCAACGGAACCCGTCCGTGCGTAATCTTTGTAAGCTGTCTTTGAACGTATTCTTTCACCACTGATAAATCTTTCGTTTCAAAAAGCAGTCTCAAACTTTTTTCCATAATTTTTCCGACAACCGGACAATTGTCCCGCCTTACCGTTTCGATGCCTTTTGCATCGAAAAGTGGTTCCTTTTGGTCTAATGATTCGTATGAATAACCAACGTAGCGCTTTTTGGTAATTAACACACAAGGATGATAGACTTTTTCAAATTTAAGCTTGACAGGTTTTGGGTTCATTTGGGTAATCATTTCACCAATTTCGTGCCCAATTTTGAAAGCAGTCTCTTTGCTAGCTCCAGGAAGACGAACAAACATACTGTCTGTGTCACCGTAAACAACTTCGGCATTCCACTTTGGGTTTGAGTTTACAAAATCGATAGATTTTTCTAACGTTTCTCTCGCTTTTCTCACTATACTATCTGCAATTTCAACACAGGGCATACGACCTGAAAAACTTGCCCCCGTATAACCGTACGTTGTATTCGCAATTAGCTTCAAACCCAGTTGTCTGGCATCGAGCATTTTATACAGAACGGGATCATTTTTATAGTTCTTCATAAACCGCTTAACCATAATTCGAGTGTTCAAGATGTCTTCAACCATCTGACAAATCAATCCTTTTCTGATGGATGTATCTACGTATGCAACGCCATTTGGTGCAACGTGAACTTTCTGCTTTTTGATCAGCTTTTTGACATGACTGGCCGGGACAAAGTACGGCAGAGTTCCCAGTTGAAATACAGAATTTGTTTCATCTTTCAAATGTTCCACTCTTCCTATACAAGTTGAGTAGCAGTAATTATAAGCTATCATCATCGACGGATACAGACTCTGGAAATCGAGAACCAGAACAGGGTCCGCATAAAAGGCCGATTCCGGTTCTAGAACTAAGGGAATGTGTTCCGGCGCGCGCATCTTGGCACGTTGCTGGATACTCGGAGATGCCGCAATAAAGTTTCTCGATTTCGCCGACCGAATTAGCATCGATTCCACCCGGAATTGAGTGCCACGAGTTAACACCTCGAAAAATAGAATGCCAAAAAGTCGCGACATTTCACTAGTTCGTGTGATCAAATCGAGCTTAGATAAAATCTCAATACTTCCTTTACAGCGTGTGATCAAATGATCGATCACTTTATAGCTCATTTTTGCATCAAATTTTGTGTCCAATGGATTAAACCAGGATGTCAATGACTTATAGCTGAAAACAGGTAGGCGTCTTTTTAAAACCTCTTGATAAACAACGTGAAAATCAAAGGACCGCAAGTTCAGCTCAGATTTCATAATTCGCCAGACATTGAGAACTACCCGACCAACTAAGTTGATCTCCGACATATCATCAGCTCCGAAAGCGTCTCTATCTTTGTCAAAATGGGACTCTTTGCTCGACTGGATTCGCGAAAACATCGGCGCCATCATGTCAATTTCAAGGGCAGTTCCTCGCTTTAACAAGTAGCCCCAAGAGGAATTCTGAACTTCATAACCGAGTAATACATCGGGATCTAGCTGAGCTACAAACTGCGAAAATTCAATTATCAGCTCTACTTCAGAAATGCAAAATTTGATCTCAATGTTGCGCTCTAAACAGAGTTGTCTTAGCCTATTCGAAGCGCCTTCAGAGTTTTCAGGTCTTAACATCAATACGCCAGAGTCAATTTTGTTTCTTCCACTCTCGCTGTCATCGAGAATTGAGTACAAAATTGTCACTATGTGATCCAAAACCGGGTTGGGTAGTAATGATGACCTGGTCACGATATGAAGCTCCATTGACATAACTGTCAAATGCTGATACCTGTGACCCTGACTTGATGAAGGGTCATGACCCAACTGATTTAATTTATCAGCAATTATTGGTGAATTTTGTGCTTCGTGAATGGAAATTCCGGTTGTACTGTGTCGTCGGGCAAATGGGGTGTTGACAAAATTGTTCAAATCTGGCTTCAAACCGGAAGTATCATTGCCTCTAACATCTGTACCAAACCTTTCACATTCAACACATGAGTTTTTTTCGGCAACATTAGCTTGGTCTTGTTCAACTTCAATTATAGGCGCCATGAACGAGTAAAACATGGAAGGAGAACTTGGTCTAGCGTTGCTTCGAGATGTCTGCGGGCTATCATTGCAGTTCAGTTGTTGACCAGAATCACCATCAATTGCTAGTTGCAGATTGCTCTCTTCGAACATCTTCATTTTTGAAGGACTCAGTTTAGGAGGGGGCAAAGCAGGGGTGAGGGTAATTTTTCGACCTATCGGCCCGTCGATGAAGTGACCACCAAATGAGTCAGAAACCGTCTCTCTGTGAAACGGCTCCACTTCAAAAGATAGTCTATCATCATGCGTGTAGTCGACTTCAACCAGACCTTCCTTTTCAAGATTTTGCATAACGTAGCTCCTGGTCGGCGGCAGTTTAGCAAATGTCAACTTTGTAACTAAGTTATCATCATATTCAGGCGAACTGAACAATTCAGGGCTCGTTTGGAGTTGAGTTTCGTCGTCAAAAAGGAGCCTCAACTTTGGACCCTGACCTGCTAAATCTTCGGCCAACATTCTGTAATTCACTTCTCCAGCTGATGCGTTCATGACAACATCCGCTTCCTGGTCAATCACGTTGATCATTGAAGTTTCTGATACATATTGATCACCAACAATCGCATTTTGATCCTCTGCGAATTCATACTGACAGTCGGCTTCTACAATGTCTTCCTTGGCCACTAATATTATGCTCGACTGGGAATTGTTGATTAACGACTTGCCACCATTCGAACACATTTCATTTAAATCATCATCTATATTCCCTGCTCTCTCAGAACCATTGCAGCTTTCGAGAGACTTTGTGGTCGCAGTACTGACGTTGCTCTCTAAATCATTACAAACGACATCGACCTTAGACCCCGAGGGAGAAGAGGAGATTGTATCACTCTCTTTCGGAAGTTCTTGAGTTGTCCTTGGAAGTTCTTGAGTTGTGCATTGACTAATGCTACTCGTACGAACTACACGAACATGATCTGCCACCGACGAAGAAGCATAACTGCTGTCGGTGACAGGTTGTTCAAGCTGTGAGTTTAATTCTGCATGTGGAATTGGGTTCCCATTTCGTATTTTAGTCGACGACTCAGTCGGATGCGATTTTTCACTTACAGCAGGTTCATAATTAAAATCATCAATCTGATAACGACCACCGTCATCATTTTTTCTAGACAATTTTTCACTCGCCTTAGGATCAGTTGCCAGTCCAGGTCGTCTGACGAAATGGTCATCACTGCCATCGCTATCATCAAAATCATCACTACGATTGACGAAACCTGGTTCCGTAACACCAGCATTAATGTCATTAGAAGACCTGAACAGGCAATTGACTGAAACATCCGAAGGGCGCTTTGACCTTTCCAAATCTTGGCTCAGAGAAACAGGTGAATCGTCAGAAATTGAGACATCGCTATCGAACAAATATGACTCAGAATGTTTGGACTCCGAAGCGTTGCTGAACTGATTCTGAAGGTCAATTGAACATCTAGCTGCTAAATTTTCATAATTATCGTTGAGAGCTATACATGGTTTCAGCTTTTTAAGCGACGATACTTCGAAGCACGGTAGGTCCACTTTGCACTTCTTTGCACTTTTGACCCTAACAGCAGGTGTAACGAACTGGTCATCTTTAGAAGGTGTCTGGTTCGAAGATGTATCAACAGTCAACGGTTCCATTTCTGCAACAGACCGAGACCTGGCCTTGTTCACCGCAAGCTCGATATCTTGACCTCTATTGGTTTTCGAAGAACATTTATCATCAGTTTCAAATTCGTCTTCCACGACGCGTTCAAATGCCGAGTTCCTCAATTCCATATGCTGATGATATAAAGACGGAGAAAGTCTGTCAACTAGCACTACACATGGCTTCATTTCTCGCAATTTCACTTCGCTGCTGGAATCTTTTACAGTTTCAGGATTCCGACGATGCCGGGTAGAGATTAACCGATTATGAAAACCATTTTTTCCATCAAGCTGTGATAACTTGGGTAAATCAAACAAGTCTTGATCATCAGCTTGAACACCCTGAACAAACTCACCGACCCTACCATTATTGTCCTTATTATCTTCAAATTCTTCTTCGTTTTGCTCCTCATCAATTGGAGAAAAGCTAATAACCTGGCTCAAATTCCGGTCTTCGACAAAATCCAATTTTTCGTCAAAGAATATTTTTTCAGACCAAGTCAATTCTTGACCTTCAGTTATTTTGTCAATGACATCAACAATTTCTTCATCTGCTTCGTCCAACTTTGTGAGATCAATTCCTGACTGGTTGGTTACAGATCCAGATAGATTCCTTTGAGTCGCATTTGCAACTAAAGCGTTTCTCAAGCTGGAAAATGAAGAGTTCATTTCGTTCTCCGCGTCCAATTTGTTCTGAGAACTTAACGATTGGATTATTTCCTCGTCAATAAATGATTCATTATTTTTGAGCGGAAGACCCGGAACGTCAACCTCAGATAAAGAACCAGGCGTTTTTTGTACGTCAGTTTCCCATTTGAAATTGGTATGGAACGGCGTTGAGCTAGCTTTTGCTTTTCCCGCTTCAAAATCTAATTTTGAAGGTGTTTCAAGCCTGCTGCTACTCCCATCCTTAGTTTGTGGCGTTGCAAAAGGCTTCAAAGTCAAGGTCTGTGACATCTCGAAATCTCCAAGAGCCTCAAAGATCTCGTTTAACTCATTAAACTGAGAAAAAGGTTCAGGAACACTGGTTCTCTCGGGTGATTCTGGATTTGCAATGTCCACTCGTTGGCTATGAGACACCAGCGCTTGTCTCTGGAACTCATCTTGCCAGATTGACCTCAAACCAGGATTAGCCAAACGCTTTTGGCTACCCGTTGGATTTGTATCACCGAGAGATTTGTTTAAAATACAGGATGATATTGCATCAAACTCTAATTCACAAATGCTTACTTTTTCCAGATCGGTCACCTTTTCAAGCAGCATTGATTTTCCCTCAACGGGGTCAGCATTTTCTGATTGTTTTTCAACGCGATTCCGAACTTCAGACAAATGAATTAGATTCATTCCATACAAGTTGAAATCTTGGAAAAATTGCATTATAAAAGGGATATGACTTTCGTAAGGCTGGAACACAGCCCCCATTATTGCACCGTGAACCAAAATGTCAGCGAGCCAGCCAATATGCGTTGGGTTATACATGAAGATTTTCAGAAACTCCTGTTCACACTCATAATAGCCGTAAATTGGAATCCCCGCTACAACTTCGATGTTGTGAACAAAGCCTCCCTTTATACTTCTTCGATTCTGCGCACGACTTGAACTTCGCAAAGCCCGTTCGCACGATTCAGCAAAAGCACGTACAAAATCATCATTTGGAATCACGTTTGGATTAAGAGCGACATAGAAGTACGGCAAAACTCCGTGTATATGCGCACAAACCTTTCGTCCAGATTTCGCTTCCGGCCCAAAAATCCGGATAACGGGAACTTGAAACGTTTGCTGTTGATTAAAATCAGAATAAACAACATCCCAATTAATTTGAGGCGGTGCCATTGTGAAATCACACTGGACAATGCGAACTGAGGTACACTGACTATGAATACCTCCAGATATGTTTGGGGAAAATGTTTTCCCAGCAAAAGAGGGAAATCTTTCAATAAAAGACATGATACATTCATTATGGGTCTCGGGTTCTAATTCTACCACAAATTGTAACTTGCAATTAATTTCATTGGAAATCTGAAATAGCAACACCATTATCTAGTCATATTTTATAGAGACAACCCACAATATAGATTGATCACGCCTTTTAAATTGTCTCTTCTTCGGCAGCAAAAGTAAAATATAAGCTAGGAATAAAAAAATCTTAATTTCTGAACTACTGCTTCTAGAAATCAGACACTTAAACTGTTGTCTGGTGGAAAAAAAAGCTTTCTCATGTTTTTGATTTGACAAAAAACGAGTTTGCATATCGATATAGTTAGACCGGCAGAACACGAAAACATAAACCGACGAACTTCGGGCGAACCGCTCTTGAATGACTGACCGGGGCTCAATTCTCTGGTAGCCTGCTTATGCCTGCGTATAAAACGACATTTGATCGAAAAACCAAAAACTTCCATACAAATTTTGCAAATAAAAGTTTGCATAACGGATGAGTCATGCATGGATTGATAAGGGGGTTCAAATTCCTCAAATTGACCTTTTCACATTAAACATTATCAAAAGTTACCAACTACTGTATATTAGAAACAAACTAGAAACCAATTTTTAATGCTCAACGTTCGAAAAAAAAAGAAAATAGTCCAAAATTCAATGTTCAAGTCACGGTAAAATTTACTTAACAAGGAGGCTCAGTAAAGTGCGTTCGCACAATGTTGCGACCCCGATTATCCTCGATTTTGGCTTAATTGTCTAGCAAATGGGTAAGAGAACGTCTAATTTAGACGTTCTTAAATTCCAAAATCTAATCCGTTGCGAAGACAATGCGACCTGTCTTTATCGACCTTAAGCGGACCTTAAGTGGACCAAAAAGAGAAAAAAATGGCAAAGCTCACTAATCCATTGTTTATTTTGAAAATATGTATTTTTGAAGTCGAAACGACAATAAGCAATTACTTCAAAAAATAGATAGATTTCATTGAAACTCCCTAGGAGACCAATTGGACCTGTTACTGGTACAGCTTGATTTGAATTGTTCTTTTCTCTAAGTAACGTACAAAAAAAAATGCTAAAAAGTTAAAATCCAAATTTTTTGGGCTTTAAAATGAAAACACCGATTAAACCAAAACTAGCCTTGCTATTGCCGTTCGTCCATTAGGAACCCGTAATTCTTCCAAGTATTATGGATAAAGATAATTTCACTAATAAACTTAATATCAAAAGTAAATGCTGCATTTTTCCTAATTCTAGAGTTAAATTAGCAGAAAACTGGCAAAATTTTGGTTCAAGAACATTAACAAAGTATGCACGATCAAGACTATGCTTCTTTGGAGTTAACGATGATTGTGTGAGCAGTTGTTAGATGTGCTATTCTCGAAAATTTAAACAATGTGGACTACGAAAACTTACTTTGTTCCATTTTTTTGATGAAAAGCTGAATTTTGAAAAATGTAGCCAGAATTTTAGCCAATAAAATGGATCAAACAGTTCAACAAAAATCTGCAGATTAGATTTAAAACAGATTAGATGATTATACAGATCAGATGTAAAACCAATTATACTTTAACAAATTTTACAATTTTTTCTCGCACAATCGGCAAAAATTGCACAGCAATAACAATGAAAATCAGTCAAATGTTCACAGAAATTTCATCCTCAAAAACTCCGTGGGGAAAACGAACGTCAAAAAATCTTTTTTGTTATATATTCTACGTTGAACGCTCTTTCTAATGATAACACTCACAGCCCTTTACGATGAACATATCGATTGGCCAAAATTGACTTAACAAAAAAACCATTTGAGCATATAGTTCCTCCCCACCACCAAAGCGTGCCGGAACAAAAACTGACCCCGCTAGAACCAATATTCCTCCTGATTTCTAGGAGTGCACGCACGCACATGTACAAATAAATACACACGCTCGCGCACACACCTACACGCGCGCGCATTTGTATGAAATGGAAAAGGTGCAAAGCACCAAAAACCTAAAATCTGTTGCATGTGCAAAATTCTCAATAAGTTGCAACGACCCAAACATCTCAAGTCGCTTTATAATACGGCTTAAAACCAATTAGTGACTACACATCTGCACCACAGTCGACCAACGAAAAACACATTTAACGCAGAGAAAAAACCAAAAGAAAAACCGGTAAAATAAAAACACAAAATAATCGATTTATTCATAAATTTACTTTCCATCATAGGGGATATATATGTGAAGACTGATTATTTCCTTCAGTCAAACTTTCACTTTTTATTTATTCGTAGAGAAACAAAAAACACAAATCTGTAGCACTCAGGATCTGGTTTTGTATTACATAAGTTACCCGAAATCCGAAAAAGGCGGTGAACTACTACTACTACAACTAATAGTTACGTTAAAAGGAATTTTGAATGTCACGAGTAATTCTTAACAATTTCAAGCCTAAAAAATATTAATTTCAACTATTTTACCAAAAATTTCAAATTAAAATCAATCATTTTCTTTCTGAAAAATTTTGTTTAAAAATATTTCCCTCTTTTTCTGCTGATTAAAAACTATTGTAAGAATCAATGATTTCCCTTAATCGAACATTTTGCGTGGAGAAAAACAGGTTTCTGGTAAAATATCAATCGCTAAGCACAGCAAAAATCAACAAAGAGAAGGTAAAACTAAAAGCAGGTAAATGTATTCTTTTCTAAATTCTACTGGAGTTGTTTTTGTTAAAAAAATTATTTCATCAGAACTAACCATTTAAGTAATTTCAAATTTATGGACACGTAAAAAAACCAGTTTCATGAAATGAACATCAAATCAACCAAACTCATTATTGAGACGTAAATATGAAAAAATTTTCTTAACTTTTTTAATTGCATTCCTTATGTTGTCAGAGCAGATAGTTCGAACTAACTTTTTCTAGCATTCTCGCATTTCTTTTAACTGAGAAATTAAGTAAATTGACCGTGAAAATCCTCATGTAGAAAACTAAGAAAGTTATTGAAAGATGAAAAATTTTCTTTTTTCAATTCGCCGTAAAATTAAAAAAAAATCTGTTTCCTTCAAAGTGCTCCGAAGTACAAAAAGGCCTCAAAATAAAACTTACTGATAACCAATTTTCGTCAAAACTACCAATTAATAGCTTTTATTGACAGCCTTTAACGTTCTATTACATATAAGTCACAAGTAGAGGCAGAGTGCAAAAACTGTTAGAAATCTTTCAAATTAGAAAAAATAATTAAGGTTTTTGCATTGGCCAATCATGTTGATTAAATATTAAAAATGAAAAAATTTTATTTGAAAAAATTCAAAAAGATTCGTTTCAAATTTTGGTGACAATTTTACAATTACCGACTCAATTGTCTCAAGAAGTCTACCATCAGTTTTTCAGATAAAACAACCAAGACATAAATCAACCATGCGAACCATGGGTTTAGATCAGTTGCCAAAGAGAAAATCAAAAAAAATTGTGTCGCAGTTTTATTTGTTTGTATGTGCGCGCGCATTTGTGGCTGTATGTAAGTGAGTACGTGTGTGCGTAATGTGTGGGGTTAGAAACAAGAACATACACAAGTGCAAAACCTGACAGAAAACATAAAATAGACAAAAATCATACTTTTTTTTGCTAATTGCTGCTTCAAAGTTGCCCATAACCCAAATTCTTTTTTCCGAAACTTTCTGAAGATTTTTTCATTATGCTCATGAGACACCAGAATTAACGAAATATTTCGAAAACCTTTATGAAATTTTTATCAAAGTTTGGTGCCGAAATCACAACTACCGCAACAATTGCCTCAACTAGTCCACAGCTAATTATTTTGAAAAAAACGAAGCAGGCCTAATTGAACATCACAAACTTCGAGTAAAGATAAATTGACAAAAAGAAAATTTCAAAAATGTTTTCTTTGGTGGTCAGGTTTATATTTTTGTGATTCTCTTTGCATGTGTAATGTGTGTGGTGTGCTTGTATGGTTTGTCTGTAATTTTCATATTGTACTTGAACATCACAAACCTCGAGTTAAAGATAAATTGTCAAAAAAAATTCAAATATGTTTTCTTTGGTGGTGGGGCTTATATTTTGTGATTTTCTTTGCGTGTGTAAAGAGTGTGGGGTGTGTTTGTATGGTTTGTCAGTAATTTTCAAATTGTACTTGAACATCACAAACTTGGAGTAAAGATAAATTGCCAAAAAAAATTCAAAATTTTTTTAGCGTTGGTGTTTGTATTTGTGTGATTCTCTTTGAGTGAGTAATGTCTGTGTTTGTATCCTTTGTTTGTACTTTTAAAATTCCACTACCTTATCTTTCTAGAGTGTGCTAAGGAATTTTGGTTTTCGTCCTCAGAAAAAGACGGCATATATTTTGGTTCAAACAGTACAAGTATTTCTCCAATGTATAAGGTGCTTTCGGATACCCCCAACAATTTCTCTGACAACATTGATTGGTTGCTTTTGCAACCTTGAGAGTCATGTTGGAATAGTGTGCTAAGCACAGACTCGCACGAGCCAGCTTGTTTCAATTTATACTCCAGTTAACATTCCAGTTTTAACTATATGTAACAAAAACAATAAAATATTTGTAGTATTCATTCATGTACACGAAAACTATTTTACAAAGCATAAAAAAAATTAAAAATTAAGTTTACAAAATCAAAAACAAAGGAAACGGGTCAAAAACTGACTTGTTTGACAAATTTTCATTAAAAACAAAAAAAATCTGATACCAATCAAATGAAATGGTCGGAAAAACAACAAGAAAGCAAAACGAGTGATAAATTGACAAGATTAGAGAATTTTGCCAAAAAATTCGAGTTAAAACAAAAAACTGTTTTGAAAATGCTGCACATTAACAATTCTTTCCGATTCGCGAAAATCCCTTCACACCTTTTTTAATTCCCGATTAATTCGAAAGCCACCAAGTTTGCTTTTTAAATCTCTCGTAAAATATCACCTGATTCTCAATACAATAAACTAACGTCGGGCTGAAATGAGGGGGGGGGATCAGCCTTCAAGAGCCGCTCTTCACACCATAGGTAAAATCTCCAAACAGTTTCTGTGAATCGCATACCTGGAGACTAGGGAGCTGAAAGGCTGTAAGAGCACTTAACGCCCGCCGGGCGCTACCTATTTAGGCCGTTTTTGAGGCCGAAAAGTCAAATGGGTCAGACAAAAATTGGTCAAGCGAAAACTGGCATAAAAAAGACCAACAGGACTTATACAATTGCTACAAACTTCGTTTGAGAGCAATTAATTAGCTAGTGACTTTGAAGAAAATACTGTTCTCAATTCTGCAAAACCGTTGAAACCGCGCAAATTAGAAGTTAATCTGACAACTTCAACCCAGCAGTTACTATAAATATTGAACAAAACCTTAAACTTCCTGTGTCTAAGGGCAGGTCTTATCTACAAGTAAGCTTCAAAACGTCTGGTTATCAAAATTTCAGTGATATCAAACGAAAGCCTACTTCAAATTAACATCAAAACTATTGACTTAAAGATAATTATACTGTGCTGAAATAATAAATTTAACTCTATTGAACCGCAAGCAAGAAATAACATATGTATGACCAAGCCTTTTGTGCCCATTTCTGAAAGATTACTTAATAGCGCCAAATGACAATACCGACCTATTATTTAACATAAAACATTATTTTGACCAGATTGATAAAAGAGATCATATATGGCGTACTTGAAAGATGTGAGACAAAAAGTGACCCCCATACAAACCAGTAGAGCACGTACCTTCGACTAAACGCCTAGACGCATTCCAAATCTGTTAGTGTTAATTGTTCCAACATTTTCAAATATACAATGCACAAAAAATAGGCTGGCTGGCTTTCTTCTTCGGTAAGTTCAAGTTTTCCGCGTATTTTGAACCAAAAGAGCTGCAACGATGTACGATGTACAAAAATACGATGTTCAAAAATATGCAAAACTTTTCTTTTGTGTAATAAAATCATGATCATTTGCTGCTTGTGATCCGAACGTGCTATTCATAATTTCCGATGTACTTAGAGGAGTCCAAAATTGAATTTAACTGTTTCAGAAGTGAACCAAAATATACAACTTTTGAAGTTTTCATCAACGCTTTTCAGTTTATCAACACCAAATAGTGCATTTTTTCCTTATTTGCTCACTTCATTGAAGCATGTTTATGGCCGTTCTCGCGGTAAAAATCCGCAGACCATTTTTAAATCAAATTCTATAAAGATTATATCTGGTGCCAGTTACAGACATGAAAGATTTAACAAACAAAGCGTTTAACTGCGGGGGCTGCCGACATATTTTTCTGTTGCAATTCGGCTACCGAAATTGCATTTGTTGATTTTGTCTACCACCACCTGTGTGTATTGATCAGCTCTCTACTCAACAAGTTATCTGCGTTTTAAAAAAAAACAACAGATGCATCTCATGGTAAGAGATCTCATTTGATTTTACAGTTTCCAGTAGTTTTTAGGTTTAAAAGGTCTAAAAAACAACACGTTTTAGCGCGGACACGCGATCCTTGCAGCGGCCAATTTTGGGTATATCCAGCTAAGCGTACGTGACCTTCTAGCACGTGACCGGTAATAATTTCAGTTAATCGCCAAATAGTTATCTGGTTAGTTCTGCAAAATTTTTCAGATATTTTTAATTCCGCAGAAAATTTTCACGCTTGCAAAATCAACCCCTTTCTACTCGAATAATATTTCAGCCAAATGGTTGTAAGCCATTTATCTCTGCAGACAGTTTATTTTGAAATTTTTATCATTTTCAATAGCATTGTTGCGAACTATAACCTAATAGAAAACTATTGTTGATAGTGTAAAACCAAAGTTTAATTTGTAGCCAATTCAGGTATCTTATATAAATAAAAACAAATTCAAGATGTGTCACAAAATTTTAGCCTTAAAAACTTCTAAAAAATTTTTAATTTTCGTGTACAATATAAAAAGAACATTCGACATTAGCCCGGCCACAGAGTCACACAATTTGTCTGCCAGCAAACAAAAACTGTTATAAAATTTCTGTGGTTTCAGTAGTTCATCAGACTTTAATTTTTAGTTCATTCTAGAGATTTTAGTATTCAGAGATTTCAGCGTGTTTCTATTTAATGAGCAACATGTGATTGTTTCAATTATTTTACTATTGGCTGATCAAATATAGCTCCCGTCGAAGACGCGCAAAAAACAATGAAAAAATAGATTGACTAACGTTGGACTAATTGAGCGTAGGACTAATTGAAAGACCCATTTAAAAAGGGGAATAGGCTAGAGAAACTTTTATGACGCAAAAATTTCTGACAAGGCTGGGGTTCGAACACTTGCCCTACCGGGTGAGAATCCTGGACATTAACACGCGTTGTGCAAGTTCAGTCAAAAACATTTTATTTGCAAAAGTAATGACATCTTTTTGATTGCGAAAAGAATAAAACTTTCTAGATCTATACCATCCATCCAATTATTGCTCACAGTTACACCCATATACTGTAATTGCACTTTCGTGTCACCACGCTGATCACCATTTTCGAAATTAGATCTTAGGTGATTTAGGGGAACCGAATAGATCTTAATGCATAAAAAACAGGAAAATCACTTTTCTTGATGACTCTTTTGATGAACCATTTGATTTTTTTTGTTTTTGATTGTTTTTCCCAATCTTTTCCATTTGCGCACCCCAAGCATAGTGCTTGCATATTATTTGCAACCCCCAGACGCATGTGCCGTTCTTTTAAAGAATGATTCATCATATAAGAGCACATGCTCTGTAACTGGGGGAGCATAACGCACTGAGGGGGGGGGGGGGCACAAACGGAAGAGATGCCATTTCTGCTATATGTATATATTGCATCTTATCTAGTTGTCTTTGTTTCATTTTTTTTCAAATAAAAGAAAAGGGTTAACTTTCCTTAATAAAAGATGACAGGCGAGGACACGACACTGGCAAAAACGACTTGTGAAAAACTTCAGTGTTTGGAAAAGCTCTTGAGAAGATTGAAGTGAAAAAAGAATCGGATCCTGAATTCTATGGAACTCCGATCGCGGGATCTTTTCCGTTTCTGCCCCATTACGTTATGCAATCTCCAGTTACAGAGCACGTGCCATTACATAGTAAATCATTGTTAAATTATAGCACTTGCGTCCAGGGGTGCAAACAATACGCACCCATTAAGCTGGGGGGCACAAACGGAAAAGATCCCGATCGACAGGTGCTGTATGAAACAACTGTACATTCAATTTCAAACAAAGCACGTTTTTACTTGTTTGAGTACTTTAAGATCTGGCACTGTATAAGAGAAGATCTGGCATTATAAAATCAGCCACTGCTAAGATCTGGCATTCTAGAACTTGCACGTGCGTGCTTCAAGCATGCTGACAATGAGAATCACTTACGAAATCAAAATGTTTTGCGTCGAAAAGTCACTCAAGTGAAATGGAAAAACTTCCAGAAGAAAACGACCAAACAAAAATTGTGCTTAAAAAGACACAGGCGTTTAAAATAGTCATTTCAAAAAGTGCTTCAAAGCATTATAAACAGTTTATGATACTTGGTTTCGTGTTCGTTGCCCTAAAACTTTAATTCTGCAAATTCAATTGAATGCGATAATGCAAGTGCATTCTGGAACAAAATTACAAGAACATTTCTTTACGCTATCGTTCTTTTTCGCGTGTTTTTGTAGACTTTTCATAGTTGGATGTAAATTTAATCAATTTGGTCGCAATTATTTTCAGGGATCTTTTCCTTTTGCCCCCCCCCGTACGTTATGCTCCCCCCAGTTACAGGGCACCTGCCATTACATATTAAATTATTAAGTACAAATATGGCACGTGTATCTGGGGCGCAAATAATATGCACCCACTAAACTGGTGGGGTCCACAAACGGAAAAGCTCCATATTCAGCCATGGGGGCTTAGCTCCAAAACTTAGTAAGGTCAAAAGATATGTTCAATTTCAAAAATGCCGAACTGTTGAAGAAAGTCAACAGACGATTTGTTTTTTTTCCGTAATTCTGGAGCTTTTTTTCTATTGACTACTACAGAGCTATGCAATCAATGAATTTATTTCTGATTCTCTATAAACTTTTCCGTGAGCTCTCAAAATAAATTTTCTGTTTTTCTTATGATTGCAGAGAATTTTTTGCCACCAACTTTTAATTTCTTCAATAAATTGTTCAGCAAGACTGCAATTACCCTTTAAAAGCAAGCCTAGTCTCGATTATCTATAGATAGTAGGCAGTACTCAACAATTCTGTGTTCCAATAAACCAACAGCTACCCCCCCCGCACCTCAGTGGTCATATGACGTATACACCCCCTCCCCCCATTATGGGAAACATACCATAATGGGGGGGGGGGGTGCTATAATTTCATTGGGGGCCTTAATGGGAAAGA
>NC_134472.1:3939240-3946740 GCF_964194025.1 Convolutriloba macropyga
TAACCGTTTTTTTGTTCCGACCTTCTTGAGGGGGGAGGAACTATATACTCAAATGGGTTTTTTTGTTCCGTGAATTTTCGCCGCTCGATATATTCATCGTAGAGAGTTGAGACTGGTATCATTAGAAAGCTCGTCCAGCGTAGAATATAGAATCAAAAAGATTTTTTTAATTTTCGTTTTCTGCAGGGAGTTATCGAGGTTTAAACTTCTGAGAAAAGAAGAAAGAATTCACGTTGTTTTTATTCACATTTTCCGAAATTTTAGCCTAAATTTTCGTCAATTTTGCTGAAATTTGTTATAATTTTTAAGAATGGTGTCATTGATTTTATTTTTGAAGACGAACAAGCATTGTTGATTGTTTTGATTTAATTTTTATGGTCAAAAAATCTGGATAAACATTTAAAAATTTAGCATTTTCATCAAAAACAGCACGAAATAAGCTAATTTAGTCCACTTTGATTAAATTTGCCGACAGTACATCCCCAAACAACACTCAAAAAATCTTTGTAGACTCAAAGGGGGACTATTTCTACTTTAGAGTCCGCTGAGAGTGCACTGTAGTTAAAACCTTGCCGTTTTTTGCCAACTTTACTCGTTGATTATCAAAAATGCAGAATTTATTTTGAGTTTTCAATTAACAAATTATCTATATCTACAACATTCGAAAAATCAATTGTTCCTAAGGAAAATCGGGTTGTAATCAGTCGGTCTTTTTTTTTTTAAAAAAAAGACTTTTTTACTAATAAAGAACAGAACATATCAAATCAAAGCTCAAGAGTGATAGGTCCAACCAATTCGCTTGCTAAGCAGCTCCAAACTAATGCATTTAGTTTTTTAATTGAAAGTTTATGATTGTTTCTTTTTTAAAAAATAATTGACTTTTCAATAAATAATGGCTTAATTAACTTTTCCTCGTTTCCAGTTTTTCACGTTTTCTAATTTTGTCACATTATCACATTATTAACAGTTCTCATGTCACCTTATTAGCATTCACAATAAGGCACAATTGAACATATTAAAATCGTGAAAGATATACATCATCGTTTTAATGGCCTCGACGCCTCTTTCTTGAAGAAATCAATTGAATTTTTTAATTTTGTCTCTAACTGTCATTTATACTTTGTCGTTTCGGTCGTTTGAAATTTCTTGTAGAGTGATAGCTTTCATTGACTTTTCATGGAAGAATAGAAGAACCGTTATTCTGATTTTAGTAGATAGCTGATGGCTTTCATGACTTTGAAAACAATCGTTTTCCAAAATTAAAAAACAACTTTTTAATTTCGCAATTTTGTTCTTTTTATGTTTCTTTTTGTTACCTAATCTCGTTATTTAATTACAGGTCAAATATGACATTATGGGTGTCAAGGGAATAAAAGGGATTGGTGTCCCAAAATCGTTTTTTTAAAGAATTTGTTATGACCTTACTGGCTTCGACACCGGTTTTTCACAAAAAAAAAACAAGATTAATTTGATTTTTGTCATATTTGACGTTCTTTTTGTAGATGCAAGAAATATTCTGGATAATTACAGGTCTCGGGGGCTTCCTTTTTATGAATAAACGACCCTATTTAAATTGCTCTTTTTGTAATTAGTGCCTTTCATGACATTGAATGTAATTTTGTTTCGGAAAAAAAATTAAAAGTATTACATACTTTAGCACTTCGCTTTTTTGTCTACTTGTTACCTAGTCTTACTAATGAATGGCCACGTACTACATTATAGCTGTTTGAAGGAGGCTCAATCAATTATATTTTGAGTGCCAAAATTTGGCCTGACGGTTTTGACAGCGTTTTCTGGCAAGTTTCAATTGAAATTTTGTTTGTTCTTTGTAGTTCTTTTTAGCCGCTTTAAAAAATGAATAAGGACAGCTCTTAATGCCCTTCTATAGAAGCAGTGGTAATCGTAAATTGGTGGTAATATTAATTGATTCCTAATGGTATTTATTACTTTGAAGTTAACTGTTTCAAAAAAATAAGTTAATTTTTTTACTTTACTGTTTTTGTTCTTTTTTGTATAATTGTTACCAAACCTTTTTATGGACTGGTCGCATATGTTTTCTGATGATTTATAAGTTATTTTTGTTTAGCTTTAGGTTTATCTGACGGTATGTTGACTTTGTTATTAAATTTAGTTTCTAAGAGGGACATAAATTTTTTGATGTAATTAATGTTTGTTGTTGTTGTTGTTGTTTGATTTTGCTGTCCGTCTTGACTCGCTTTCTTAATATAGACATATTACAGCAATCTAATGCATCAATTTTTACTCCACTGAGTTATTTGCTTTGGAGGCTATCTTATCGTTCTTACAGAATTTTTTGAAAAAGACTTGGGCTTTTTTGGGATTCGCAAAAAATAATTTTTGGGTTTTTCTATCTGTTCCTCATTTGGTAGACAATTATGCCGAAATTGTGGATGGGCGGGGTCGGACCCTTATGTGCCATCGCACATTACCGAGCCGCCTTGTTGATTTTTATGTAAACCTACGCAAAATCATCAGAAGTTTAATAGAACTATTTTTGATTAAACTGGCCAGCAAAGTTACAGAGGATAACCAGAGAGATGTTGACCAGTTTATTCCGTAAGCAGCTCTAGTTTGAACTCAACGTGAAATTTTTTTAACTTGCTCTTGTCGCCATACCTTAAGAAAGATTTTTAGATTTTGCTTTGTGATTATAACAAATTTATGTGCAAGTTGAAAAGATTTCATGAGGTACTCAACATACTGCTAATTAAGTAAAAACTGGCCTAATTCCATCTGGATATTTTTGCGTAAGTTAGATTGTCATTTTATCCAAGTTAATATCTATTAAACTTCTGATGATTATGCATCGATTGATATCAAAGTAATAAGAAAGGAACAAACATATGTTGGAAAAATTGACTTCAAAAACATGCGATTTACCTCTTAAATTTGCATTTTATGCGTTTGCTTTTTGTCAACGAGTGATAATTTAAATTTGGGTCAAAAACTTTTGAATAGTAATTCTTAGTTACTCGGAAAGCAAATGATTTACATTAGTAATATCTACAGAGAAATCGAATCGTTATGATACAAGGTGACTCGTTAATGTGCACCAATCCCGCTCATCCAAAACTTTGACATGATTGTCTACCAAATGAAGAACATAGAAAAACCCAAAAATTTAAGTATCTTAAAAAAAATTGGTGTATGAACAAAAAGATAGCCTCCAAAGCAAATAGCTCAGTGGTGGAGTAAACAATGGCGCATTAGATTGATGAGATGAGCAAATATGAACAAAGCGAGTCAAAACGAACATCAAAATCAAAGAACAACAACAACAAAAATTATTTACATCGAAAACTTCATGTACGTTCTAAAAAACAAAAATTAATAAAACAGTAAAAAATAGTGTCAGATAAAACTGATATTAAATTAAATAGCTCGTAAATCACCAGAAAAGATAAGGAAATAGTCAATAAAAAGGCTTGATAACAATCAGAAAATAAAGAACAAAAACAGTAAAGTTGAAGAATTCGCTTATATATTTTTTAAAACAATCAATTTCACAGGAATGAAAACCATTAGAAATCAACGAAATTATCCCATAGGTGTACAATTACCAATGTTATTATGAAAAGAATTAGGAACTGCCGGTATTCTTCTTTTTATCCAATCACAAAAGAACAACAAAAAGGCAACAAACAAAAGAAGTCAATTAAAATTTGGCAGAAAACGCTTTCGAAACCGTAAAGCCATACTAAACGCTTTCGAAACCGTAAAGCCATACTATGGCACCCAAAATGTGATCGATTGCACTTTTTGCGAGCGCCGATAATGTATAATAAGACCTCTCATTAATGAAGCTAGGTAACAAGTAGACAAAAACACAAAAAATGCAAAATTAAGTAACACTTTAACTTTCTTTCGAAAAAAAAAATTTCCAAAGACATGAACGCCATTAATCAAAAACTGAAAAAATTAAATTGGTTCGTTTATACTTCCAAGTGAAGCCCTTGAGAATTGCACATATCAAGAATATGTCTTACGTTAACAAGATTAACGTCAAATATGACAAAAATTGAAAGTTATATTACTTTTTTTTCGTGTCGAAGCCAGTAAAGTCAACGAATTCTTTAGAACAATAGATTGTGTGACACTACTTCCTTTTTAAACCTTACTGTGACAAAAAGTGTCATAATTGGCCTGGAATTAACGCGATGAGACAAGAAACAGAAAATGAAAGGAACAAAAATGGCAAGGTTAAAAATTTGTTTTTTTTTCTGGAAAATAATTCTTTGCAGAGTCATTAAAGCAATGATTTCTCTACTAATATCAGAATTTTGGCTCATCTGAAACAATGAAACCGGGTTTTTTTACGGAAAAACTCATAAGACTAATAGGACAAAGTAAAATCGACAGTTGAAGACCAAATTTAAAAAATTCAAAAAAATTCTTCCAGAAAGTAGTGTCGAAGCCGTTAAAATCATAATGTATATCATCAAGGATTTTAATATTTTCTATTGTGCCTTATTTTGAGAGCCAATTTTGTAAAATATGACCTTTCACTAACTTGATGATGTGACAAAACTAAAAAAGTGAAAAATGGGCAAATACATAAAAACGAAAAAAAAATGTGAAATCTAGTAGTATCAAAGCCAGAAAACCATAACTAAAACTTAAGGCCTAAAACAGCAGTAAAGACTGAATTTGTTTGAATTTGGTTTGAACAGAAAAAAGAAGCATTCTTTCATTTCTGACAATGAGTAACAAGTTGACCAAGTTAAGAGAAAAATAGAGGCAAAGTTCAATAATTCATTATTTATTAAAAAATCGAATACTTTTAAAAGTCAAAACGACAATAGGCTTTCAAATATTCAACCAAAAACAAAAATTGTGCAGCTAACTAGGAAGTCAGTTGGATCCATTATTAGTTTTAGTTTGATATGTTCTGTTATTTTTGTTAATATAGAAAAGATCGAATTTTTTTAATAAACAAGACCAACTGTTTACAATCCAAATTCTTTTTTGGATTATACCAGTCCAAGTTTGGTTAAAAACTAAGGCTGCTAATGCTATTTGTCCATTAGTAACACCTAATTCTTCAAATGTTACAGATATTAATTTTTTGTTAGTTAAGAAATCAAAAATAGATGCTGCGTTTTTGATAATCAACGAATAAATTTAGCAAAAAACGGCAAAGTTTCAGTTACAGAGCACTCTCATCAAACTTTAAAATAGAAACAACCCCTTTTGAGTCTACAAAGATTGTGATAGTTGTGTTTGGGTCTGTACTTTCTATAAATTTAATAAAACTGGACTAAAAAAACTAATTTCGTGCAGTTCTTGATGAAAAAGTCTTAATTTTGAAATATTTAGCCAGAATTTTGGACAAAAAAATTAATAAAAATAGCCTAAAAAATTTTTGTCTCAACAAATAAAATCAACACTGCTTTCTAAAATTAATTAACAAATTTCAGCAAAATATGTGAAGTTATAGACAAAAATTCCGGAAAATGTGAATAAAATCTCACCGGAATTAACTCTATTTTCTCAAAATTTAAACCTCGATGACTCTCTGTAGAAAAAATTAAAAAATCTTTTTATTTCCATATTCTGCGCTGGACAAGAGCTTGCTAATGATACTAGTCTCAACTCTCTACGATGAATATATCGATCGGCCAAAAGTGTCTGAACAAAAAAACCCATTTGAGTATATAGTTCCTCCCCCCTCAAGAGGGGTCGGAACAATAAAATCGAAAATTTGTAAGACAAATGATGAAATATTACGCCAACAATTTTTGAAAGGGGATCAAAGATCACGAAAAACTATTGATCATAAATTAGACGAGCAGTATTGTTTAAAAAATGGACGGGTTCAAAAAGTTTGACAAGCCTAAGTGAAGAGATGTGACGCGTTGTATGTTTTCAACGATTGAAAGAACATTTTGTACGACACGCACAATAATACGACCCAGCTTTTATATTTTTTTGTTCATTTTAACCGTTTTCTACTTTTTTAAATTGAATTTTTCAATTCACACGTTTTATTTCTTCGTGATTGTGAAACTAAACGAATATGAGAAAATGTTTAGGCATGATTTACATTTTTTTGATTTCATTTCTAATATTTTCATCAATCGTGCATGTAATTCTAGCTTGTAAAAATTGGTGACAAAAAAGTATTTTAAGCCAGACAGAGAATCTAGATTTGCATGTGGTGGTGTTCCAAGTTTTGGTGAAAGGAGATAGATATTTAGGGCTTGTTGTCCTATATATTTGAACTTTATCTTATTTCTGCGTTGGTGTTATTCAATTATCCCTATGGGCCTACATATGCTTAAGGTTTAAATTTGTGTTACCAAACAATAGTCGAAAAGAGAATGGATCGAAAACAGTAAATTTTGTATGCATTTTGCTATACGCAATAATATTATTGTTTTCTCATCAGATCAGCCAATACAACGTTAATGAAGCTCATTTTCCAACTGCTGTCCCAAATTCTTCTTATGGTCGATTTGTCCTATCACCCTAACTTTTAACCAACAGATTATGAAAAATTCAATCTAAACAGTCAGCGCTTGTATAAAACGTAAAAAGGACGCAAGTTAGAACGCAAGTTTTTTTATAGGCTTATGTATGCACGTCTACAAAAACAGGCGTTGAGGCTCATTTTTTAATTTAAAATCACAATTCAAGACGCAATATCATTAATTTAGCATTCACGTTCTCATCGGTGAATCGTATCGAAATTCAATATACAGATAGCTCAAAAACAACTCAAAATGCAAATTTGCAAAACTATTCTGGTAATTTTTCTTATTCTAAAAGCAGTTTCATCCCAGGTAGTGGACGAACCAGAAGTTAACAATTTTTTTAGTGAACACAATAAAAAAGTGTGAGCTTCTGAAGCATTGTGCTGACTATATTTTTGCAAATGAGAATATGGAAATAGAAATCAATCTTAACAGATAAAAATTTCAAAACCTTGCAAAAAATTTCATGGGGCCTCATTTTGACAAAAAACGAGAGTCGGTAGTGGTTGAATTTTGATGGGAGTTTTGTTTTATGTGCAGAAAACATAGAAAACACGAAAAAATGCTAAATTAGTTTTTCTAAAAGACATTGCCATAATTGAATCATATCGTTTTTGTCAAAAACCATGTAGAGACAAAAACTAGCCTTGATAATGCGACGCGTTCATTAATAACAATTAATTTTTCCATTCAAAAACTAAAAGAGAGATTTTGGCAACAAGATGTCAGTATGTCAAAACGATTCATTTTGCTTCCTGATTGGTTGAAGTTAGCAAACCCCGCAACATTTTTATTCCAGAACACCCCGTTTAAAAGAAACGGAAGTGGAACTAACCCTTATTTGAGTTGATTCAAGTGTCTGTTAGCAGTTTGAGGTCTGTACCGCCGGCAAAATTGAAAAAAAATGGGCCAAAACATTTGATCCCCTTTTTCATACAAAAATGCCATTTTTCTTTAAATGTAATTTGAAGCCAAATTGTCGAATCAAAAAATCTGGAACCCTCTT
>NC_134472.1:3954240-3956740 GCF_964194025.1 Convolutriloba macropyga
GCAACAGGAACCTACCGGTTCATAAACGGCTTTTATGGCTTAACAGACATGCCCGCAACATTTCAAAAAAACGATCGACAAAACACTGGAGGGCATACATTCGAAATTTGCATTTTTGGACGATATACTCATTATCACTAAAGGCTCCCTAAATGATCATGAGAACGAATTAGACAAAATTCTAAACCTCCTAGACAAGGAAAACCTTGCAATAAAGCTACAAAAATGCAAATTCGCAGAGACAAATTTAGTTTGGCTGGGATTCAAAATACATCCAAATGGAATAATTCCAACTAACAAAAAATGCGAATCAATCATTAAATTAGATACACCGAAAACACTCAAGCAACTACGCTCGTTCATGGGAAGCATACATCACCTCATTAAGTTCACACCAAACCTCGCATCCCTCAGTGAGCCACTCCGTCCATTACTCTCAAAAAGCAACTTAAAATCACAAAATAAACTGGACTGGAAAACACTCCATACGGAGGCATTCAATAAAATAAAAGAAGCAATAAAATCAATAACAGAAAACAGATTATTCGACGTTAATTGCCCAACCAGAGTCCGGTGTGATGCAAGTAAAAAAGGCCTTGGGGCATGCTTAGAACAATTCGTAAATTCATCATGGTACCCAATCGCATACGCGAGCAGGTTTCTAAACAACTTGGAACAACGATATAGCACGAATGAACTAGAATTACTAGCAGTCGTCTGGGCATTAGAACATTTCAAATATTACCTCTACGGCTCACAATTAACACTCCAAACGGACCACCAAGCATTGTCAAGCGCACTAAAAGAAAACAGAGGCAAGAAAACATATCAAAGTCGCCTTACAAGATGGGTAGATAGATTACTACCCTTCCATTTTTCAGTAGAACATATACCAGGAAAAAATATGGGATTTGCTGATTACCTAAGCAGAAACCCATCATCTGACGCACCTTCCCCCTCAGACAGAGACAAAAACTTTGTCATTAACACTATCGAAGAAATAAAACACGCGTTACTGCGAGCAAATATTGCTCCAAATGGAGCGACCAATAAGAATACAGAACAAAATCAATCATATGACGTCACGAGTACTAAACACGCACACTCAAATAAAACAACCGCTTTTCGCCAATTACCTCACACAAAACAATCGCTTTCTCCTTTACGCAAATTAAATTACAACGACCAAATTAAACACACAAAAAGTATTCAAAACTTAGTAGCAATTACAACACGCGCTAACCCCAGAAAAGAAACATTCAAAATCCCCATTCAAAAAAGATTCAGAGCCCCCAACAAAAATAAAATCCATATTGAGCAACAACAGCCTAATCTAATCTCCGTATTCACCCAAACAGACTCTACATCTAATAAAGGTAGAGGTTTAGACCCCCTAGATCCGACAAGACATGAACCCCTATTCACGGTTTATGACCAACTCCCACCCCACTTTATCGGGAAAATCTTAATCGTGTATTCAACGAAGAATTTATAGCCCAAGCATCGAAGAAAGAATTAAGCCCTATTATTGAATTCGTAAAAAACTCCGAATGGGAAAAACTTAAAGCAATTAATTCCACTTATTATCGTATTCGAAGAGACCTTTCTGTGTCCCCCTCAGGATGTTTAATTTATGACAACAAACTTGTAATTCCCAACAAGCTGAAAGGGATGGTACTTGAAACAATCCACAACAAGCACCCGGGCCAAGCTGGTATGCTTGCCTTAGCCCAACTTATTTGGTATCCGCATATACACTCAGACATTGTTGCCCAAGCCCAAGCGTGCCGCCACTGCACCGAAAAAGGTAAAAACCTAAAACCTTTAATCCCCAAAACACAAGTGGGAAAGTTACCACCACTCTCCGAACCTAACGAAGAAGTCCAAATGGACTTCGCGGGCCCGATACCATTTAAGGATAACGCTCTCTCCAATTACATTTTAGTAACAGTAGATAGGTTATCTAGATACCCGCACGCAGAAATTTTCAATAACTGTGACTCAAAAACCGCAACTGAGTATCTCGATAGCTACTGCAAAGTACATGGAATTCCTAGGTCAATCCGGTGTGATCAAGCACAAGCTTTCAAAGCCCGAGAATTCAAAATATACCGCAAAAATAAAAATATCAAACTAATTCTCGCCCCAGCTGGAGACCACAGGGGAACCGGAATGGTAGAAAGGCTAATACAAACAATAAAACGTAGGCTCGCGGTTTTAGACATCGATTCCAAATGGACACAAACAACATTAAGCCAGAGAGTAGCTAATATAATTGAAAACATCAGACTAATCCCTAACGCCACCACCAAAACAAGCCCATTTGAGGCACACTTCGGACGCAAACCCAACACAGAAATTTCTAACATAGTCACCAAACCGTCACACAAAAACTTAACATACAAAAAATTACGTACGAATTGTTTAGACAAGAAAATCCTGAAACATGACGTACTCACCAACGAAGATATGTGGCGCTACGACGGACTATCCGAAGACA
>NC_134472.1:3962340-3964840 GCF_964194025.1 Convolutriloba macropyga
CTTTTAATGATGTTAAATATCGGTTAAAATTGGACAGTTAACTACTAGTAATATGGCATGATAATAAAGCTTTGAAGAACATTTAGAAACAAAAAGTTTTTTAGCTTAACTATAATATTAGCAAAATGTTACATAGTAAAATAGCTGATAATACCAATCTATTCTGCTTTTTTGTTCAAGCACTAAAACTTTTTGCAATGAATTGGTAATAAATCAAGAATCTCGTTGTTCTGTTCGTGGCACAGAATGGTCCAACAGAAACGTTCGCTTGAACCCTTTACAATGTTTTCTGATGAAGCTGCTACAAAAAAGTTACACCAATTAAGCTGAAATTTGAAAGATTAACAATCTGGACAAATATGAGAGTTCTCGGAGGAACCAAAAAACCTGAGCGACCTTCCATTAAGAAATGTAAAGTTGATCATAATCTGTGGTAAAAATTGTTCAAAGAGTTTTCCTAAAACATGTTTCCACTAAACACAAACACTTTAAATTTGATTTCATTTTCAATATTGAGAAATTTAATTGAGCTTCATCAGTGAATTTATATAACTCTTTGAGAAAATAAAGATTTATGATGACTTCGGACTCTAGGTTCAATGTTTTTCGTATCGTTTACATTTTCGCAGAGAGAACTCTAGGGCCGGAACCATTCGTAATTGTGGCTGAGGAAGTTACAAATTTTTTTAACAATCAAAATTTCTTTCATGTGTCATCTAGTTAGTCGAAGAAGAAACCGGATATCATTAAGAATCAGCGCTCCACGCTAGTGTATTCAATAGAACCCTTCTCATTTCATGCTATTCATATCTGTAACGTTAAACGTTGTTTCAGAAATATTATAATACTAGAAAAATACTGAAAAACAACCAAATACTTTTGAAAATATGTGTCACAATTATTTCCATTATGTGGCTTACATTATAAACCGGACAAAAACTCTGTGAAACAAAGGAATTGAATAGCATTTCAAAATATGTTTCATGATTACTCTCGTGTTTTGTCAATGATGAAGTATTTGAAGCAGTCTGTGAAAGGAAGAATTGAAAATTAGTTATATCGACAATTTTTCTTAAAACAAGTTACACATAAAGACAAAATCATAAAAAATTCCACACATGTAAAGCTAAGCACTAGTGAAACTAAATTTTTTAGTTCTTTAAAAATTATCTTGACGAAATCTGAGATTGCTAAAAAGGGAAAAACACTAAAAATAGCAATCAAAACACGGCAAGTCAACAAAACTCTGAGTTCTCGACTAACCCGGAAAAAGCCGTTCGTGCCCTAAAACTTAAAGTTTTTTAAATTTTGTTACTTCTGTTGCCTCAGTGTAGTTACTCATTCTGCTACTTAGTGTTACTCCTCAAATTTTGACTTCAAATTGACCTTACAATCATCAAAATATGAAGAGTTCCTAATATAGGACTGCACACAATCTAATTTATATGAGAATTATACTCAAAAATAGCCAGTCTGTACGGGGAGCTGTTCCTATCAACACAAAATTGCCGTTGTTTTAATGACAAAAAATAGGCTAACAAATTTTCATTTGTAGCATAAAATTTGATTGAAAATTAAAAATATAAGATTAGATTTCGTTTTCAAATCTCATTTTAGTCCAAAAGTTTACCAAATGCAGATTGAGTCATTTTGATTTCTGTTCAGCAAACTGTGCATGCAGACAAAATTGATTCATGTTTAATTATTCCAAATTTTATCAAAGCTCCCGATCCCTTATTTAAGTTTTAACTGTACGCCAACAAGGAGAAAAACTTTAATCACAAAACTCACACAAATTGTTATTCATGGGAAAAAATTTTCAAACGCAAACAAAAAGTTTTTCTCAATTTTTTTTCTTAAATGTTTTCTAGAAATTTACATCGAGGAAAAATTGCTTAATGGAAAAAACGGTAAAGTAATTAACTTAACATTCTGTGCTTTCAGTTGGTTGAAGTAGCTGGTGTTTTTCCAAAAATCGTGTTAATTTTAATTAAAAACGCAAATTCACACGTGAAAAATGGTTTCTACTAAAAAGAAACAATACAATATTCAATGAATTGTTCACAAAAATCCCAGTGTTAAGTTCAAATCAAAAATTAAAAATTATAAAAAAAATTTGTAACATTTTGACTGGTTTGAAGATTTTTTCGTTCCGCTTAAATTTTCTTGATTTGCTTTTTCGCCATGACAAATGTTCATCAGTGGGTTTTATATGTTAAAAAATTGTCATTTAAACTGGAAAAGTGAAGGAGTTTGAGACAATATAGAGTGTTGGAGCATCGGAACTTGTGAGAAAAAAACTTTTTTTAGAAAAAAGAATATTTATGTTTAGAAAAACTATTGTTCTTATTTACCAAGTTTGTGTGGTTAAGTTTGAGTAGTTGCTCACGTTACTCATTTTTTGTGCCGTTGATGTCGAGGAAAATTTTTTGCTTAGACACACAGATTTAAAGATGAATGCTGCTTTTTTCTGGTTCATTCTACAATTTATCAGTTGTTT
>NC_134472.1:3969840-4166681 GCF_964194025.1 Convolutriloba macropyga
TAATATTATTATTATTATTATTATTATTATTATTATTATTATTATTATTATTATTATTATTATTATTATTATTATTATTATTATTATTAATGTTATTATCATTATTATTATTATTTATTATTGTTATTATTATTATTATTATTATTATTTTTATCATCATTATTATCATTATTATTATTATTGTCATTATTATTTTTATTATTTATTTTTTAACATTGTTCCAGTCCACTCAATAGGGGTTTCTATATACTCAAAAAGGATCCATATAACTAAAATTGTTCTTTTTGTTCAATCATATTAACCCGATCGCTATATTCACTTTAGAGAGTTGTTGTTGGTATCATTAGAAAGCCTGAACAGTTTAGAATGTGGAATTCTTAAGTTTTTTTTATTTCGTTTTCAAGAACGAGTTCTCGTGGTTTAAATTTTCATGAAAATTATACCAATTTGCGTTATTTTTATTCACATTTTCCGAAGTTTTTATCTACAATTTTTGTCAATTTTGTTTTAAAAAATGTTAAAATTGTAAGCAATAGTGTTGTTGGTTTGATTTTCAAAGACAAATAAATATTTATCGAGATTCAAAAATGTTATGAACTTGGGAATGATGTCCTTTGTTTTTGTTCACATTATACGGTGTTTCCGCTCAATTTTTCGTCAATTTCGTTAAAAATTGTTAATTTGGATAACTATAGTGCTATTGGACTCAACCAAAGACGTAGAATAGGGTTCCTGACTTTTTTGATTCGAGAATTTGGCTTAAAATTTAATTTTAAAAAATTGGCATTTATTATAAGAAATGGCATCAAATGTTTTTCGGCCCATTTCTTTCGAATTTGCCGGTAGTACAGACCTCAAACTGCTAACAGACGTTTGAATCAACTCAAATCAAGACTAAATCCACTTCTGTTTCCCTTAAGAGTGTTCTGGAATAGAAATGTTGCGGGTTTTTGCTAACTTACAGCAATCATGAAGCAAAATGAATCGTTTAGTTTTGATATATTGACATCTTGTTGCCAAAATGTCTCTTTTGGTTAAAATTGGAAAAATTTATTGTTGTTATTGAACGCGTCGAATTGTCAAGGCTAGTTTTTGTCTCTAAATGGTTTTTGACAAAAAATTGAATCAATGTCTTTTTTAAAAACTATTTTAGAATTTTTTTCGTGTTTTCTTCTATGTTTATTACACTCCAGACAAAACTCCCATCAAAATTCAACCGCTACCCACTCTCGGTTTTTTGTCATAATGAGGCCCCATGATCATTATTGCAAGGTTTTGATATGCTTATCTAATAAGGTTGATTTCTATTTTCCATATTTTCAAAACTATAGTCAGCAAATTGCCTTAGAAGCTCACCCCTTTTTTATTGTGTGCACTAAAATAATTGAAAATAAAAACTCGTTGAAAATAACCTGTCAAATCGTATTTCACTTCCTGGGATGAAACTGCTTTTAGAATAAAAAAAAATACCAGAATACTTCTGCAAATTTGCATTTTGAGTTTTTTTAGCAATCTGTCAATTGATTTTCTATAAAATATACGATTCACCGATGTGATCAACTGGTAGTTTGAATAGTAAATTAATGATATTGCGTCTTTAACTGTGATTTTAAACTAAAAAATGAGCTTCAATGCCTGTTTTTGTAGACGTGTATACACAATCCTATAAAAAAACTTGCGTTCTAACTTGGGTCCTTCTTTCTACTTTTGATACAAGCGTTGACTGCTTAATGAGATGAAGTTTAAATATAGAATACAACAAGCCCTAAATATCTATTTCCTTTCACTAAAAACTTGGAACACTAGCACATGCAAAACTAGTTTCTGTCTCCCTTAAAATAGTATTTGTCACCACTTTTTACAAGCTAGAATTACAGCTACGATCAATGAAATTGTTAGAAATCTAATCAACAAAATCTAAATAATGCTTAAACATTTTCTCACATTCGTTTGTGTTCACAATCACGAAGAAATAAAACGCGTGAATTGAAAATTTCAATTTAAAAAAGTAGAAAACGGTTAAAATGAACAAAAAACTATAAAAACTGGGTCGTTTTATTGTGCGTGTCGTACAAAATGTTCTTTCAATCGTTGAAAACATACAACGCATCACATATCTCTTCACTTACGCTTGTCAAACATTTTAAACTCGTCAATTTTTTAAACAATACTTCTCGTCTGTTTTATGATAAATATGTTTTCGTGATCTTTGATCCCCTCCAATAATTCGTGGCGTAATTTAAATTTCATCATTTATCTCACAAATTTTCAATTTTTTATCATAACGATTCGATTTCTCTGTAGAACACTAATGTAAATCATTTGCTTACTCTTCGAAAGTTTTTGACCCAAATTTAAATTATCACTCGTTGACAAAATGCAAACACATAAAATGCAAATTTAAGAGGTAAATCGCATGATTTTGAAGTCAATTATACGAAAATAAAATTGTTCCCTCCTTATCACTTTTATATCAACCGAAGCAAAATCATCAGAAGTTTAATAGATATTAACTTGGATAAAATGACAAACCGTACTTAACGCCAAGTCAATATCAGTACTGGGCAAGTCTAATTTCAAGTCTAGATATCAGTATTGATTCAGAGCTATGACCATAACACATTTAAGACTTGTCACACTTGGCAAGTCTAAATACAAGTGCGAAAATAAAGTTCCGTACGGTGATCGCACCCACGCTCTCCATCTCCTTAGGTCTTTGTCCTTCTTACTGCTCCACTGTGACTATTGAAGGAATGTCTTTTGCGCTGTTCCAATACGCTCGAAAGAAGCAAATTTCAAGAAGGAAAGCGAGCAAATTATATTACATGGTAGACTTGCATTTACAATTGCCCAGTACTGATTAACACTTGGAGTTCGGTACGGGAATCTAACTTACGCAAAAGTATCCAGATGGAAGTAGGCCGGTTTTTACTTAATTAGCAGTATGTTGAGTTCGTGAAATCTTTTCAACTGGCACATGAATTATTTGCTATAATCACAAAGCAAAATCTAAAAACCTTTCTTATGGTATGGCGGCATGAGCAAGTAGAAAAGATTTCACGTTGAGTTCAAAATAGAGCTGCTTACGGAATAAACTGGTCAACATCTCTCTGGATTTTCTCTGTAACTTTGCTTGCCAATTTATCCAAAAATAAATCTATTAAATTTCTGATGGCTTTACGTATGTTGACATAAAAATCAAAAGAAACGGTTTAAGTAATGTTGACTTAAATTTGTGGGCTCAAATTACAGCTGGTTATGGAAACAAACTGGCCAACATTATTCTGAATTTCCTCTGTGACTTAGCTTGCCAGTTAATTCATAAAAAGATCTATTAAACTTCTTACTTGTTTGTGTCAGTTGGTATTAAAAAAGAAGCGATCAAAATTATGATTACTAAAAACGGCTTGTAAAACAGGCAGTTTACCGTGTAAAACTGCATTTTTGCGTTGATTTTGGTCAAATAAAAAGACGAATATTGACTACAAAAAAAGCAGTTTACCGAGTAAATTTTCAAATTTGCATTTTGTGCATTTACTTCTGTCAACGAATGTATACTGAGAATCAAAATTATTTTACAACCCCTGGTTTTACAAAGTTTATTTTTTGAAGCAACATCACTTTAACCTAAAAGTGCTTGACGAGTACGAGTTTCCTCCCTTGTTCTTCTATAAAAAATTGTGCAAAAAATTCAAGCTAACGCCATAACCAAATGTAAAATGATGAACACCATTCAAGTTTCAAAGTAAAAAAAGTCACAGGATGACAATTTTGTTCACATCATTTCTTACTGTAACGTATAACACGAGTGCAAATTTAGCCATAGTTAAAAAACAAATCACGTCATGAGAATTTCTTTTTCATTGCAAAACTTGAATGGAGTTCATCAATTTTACACGGGGATTTTTGATAAATGAGCTTTTCGGTTATCTGAATTTCGTAAAAAAACGTGAAGACTAGTGGAGTGAAACAATGGTATGAAAATTGTTTGTAACATGAGATTTTTAAGTTGGAGTAGGTTTAATTGAATAATTGAATTTTTGCATCATAATAAAACATTGCTAAATTACTTTTGATGTTCACTATAACAAAAGCGCTGTGCATCAAGATGGAGTAAATTTCGTCATTCAGGCAAATATAATAAATACTTGATTACATAGGCGGTGTCAAATTAACTTTTTTACTTTTCAATATGCGACTATTGATAACTGCATGACAGAGTTATCAAGTAGACATAGAAGTAAACTGCAATTTCGTACAAGCTTCCTTATGAAGTATTTCGAGAAAACCACATTAAAAATGATGAAATGACCACAAACGAATTGTGTGATTTAACGGGAAACGCATAGATTGCCCCAGGAATAGAGCTGTTGGTTGGTCCACTTTTTCTGAGTGCAACAAAAGGGATGAGAATGACGACAGTTCTCTACCGAAGTTTACAAAAGAACTGGAGATAACTTTTGTTAGGCGAGGAAGAAGAATCAGTTAAATGAAAAAATTTATCAAAAACACATTGGGCAGAACAATTTGTCGCTAATTGCGCCGGAAAAATATTCGATTAGGTTTTTTTTTGTTATTAATCAATTGGGATTTTTATAGCATAATTAGCTGCATAATATAAATTAGATTAGATTCGATCTGATGTTCCAAACACATTCAATCAGCGCTTGATGGACATTCAAATAGGTCGGATCGGGACCAGTGAAATCTCTTTACAAGAGCATTGAACAAAAGGGAGCGTAGCATGGAGAGCTATTTTACTGCGACTATGTATTTAATTATCACCAAAAATTATGTAAAATATTTGGAAGTTCTGTTTCAGATACCTTAATTAGGTTTTCAATTATATTGATGTCCAGTTTTGCAAAAGAAATGATTATCTTACTCACTCACGTTATCAATAATTTGTTAATGTTTGTTGTCGATTTCACTAACAGCTAACTTCGTCCCATCATCAGAATTTTATTTATTCGCGTAGTATTGATGAAAACATTTTCCAGCTTTAAATGTCGCGGATCAATTCAAAGACTTCAAACTCATATTAAATCGAGAATATGCTGATCGAATTTGAAAATCACAAGTTTTGTAAGAAAGTGGTCGGCCATCTTACCCATCAGTTTGCCCATCAATTGAAAAGTGATGCAACAATTGCTGCTCTCAAGATCAGTTTGAAGAAGATTGGCGTGAGCCAAGGAGTTCACCATCAGAACGAACAACTAGGACTCCAACAAGCAACAGGGGACCACAAGTACTCTAGAAATCAGTTTTAAAACGAATTTTGTGGCTACATCTTGCTTTTCTTGCATTTAAAATATGAATATTTAGGACGGCCGTATGCAAGAAACGAAAGAAACGAACGAAACGAAAGATGTAGTAGCGACAAAGATTTGATTCAAAACTGACAATACTGTCTAAAGTACTTGAGGTTCCCGGCAGTGCGGTGCTTGTACAATTGTTAATTGATAAGTTGCTTGAGATTTGGTTGTAGTTTACTTAGTGCACTTCAAATACTCGATTTTCAAGTGAAAACATACATCCATCATAACATTCTTCAGTTCGTTAAGGAGAAAATAGATACTTTTCTTGCCGCATAACTTTTATTGTGATTTATTAGCTCATAAATTCTAATCTGGATAGGCAAACAAGACATGGACAAGGAAAAGTGATGATCTATTAAAAGAAAACGAGGACATAATGTAGAATTAGAAATAGAAAAGTGCTTAAAGGTTGAAGCAGGTCACGATAAGAACATTCTATTTGTGTTTTGATGAGAGAGTTTTTCAAATTGTAGCAACAGTTAATTAGCCAAATTAACTTGAATACCAAAATTTGCCGATTTTTGAAATATTAGCCGATCAAAGGACTTTGCTCTTTTTGTTGATTTAACACCGATCTGATCTGTTTCGCAATAGTCGTTAAGCAAGATGGATAGTTGGACTATAGTTGCATCACTAAGAGTCACTAGATTGAAAATGGTTCATCAGATTTTACTTTTCGCAGCACAAATCAATTAATAAACCCTTCAACTCCATATGAGAACAATTTTGTGGTGGCAACTTTCTGGTTTGCGGATTGTGTGATATATCGAGAAGTGGCGAACTAAGGAACTTAAGTTAAAACTTCGATATATAAAGAAAACTTTGTTACCTGATGTTTGGTGAAGTGGAATTGAATAATGGCTTCTAATTTGAACCGAATCGTCGATTCAAATTTGTTCATACCATAAGTTTATCAGTGTACAAAGACCATAAATTTATATGATAGACTCGACCTTCCAACCACCAGATATGATCAGAAACCAACTCTCCGACCCTCCCAGTAGATAGTAATGACATGTTCTCAGGTAGGGAGAACAAGGTGTTAAGTGCAAAAACTGCACTAGTACTTGCCATATACGGCAAGTGGAAAAACTTGTTCACAACTAAGGTGTAAATTAACCCATATCAGTTTATCTATATCTAGACGGATCTGTAAATTTTCATACTGTTACGGACATTAAATACCTGTGAAATTTTGTACATTTAGGCCATTTTGAATTCAATTATATAAAATAATGAAATTCTTGTTACTCGTGCTCGAAACCACGACAATGGTGTCCAGACCACCAAACGACCGACAAACCGTGGATCTGCAGAATGCTGAATCCTGTACTGCGTGGATCAAGCCTTTTGTGGCGAAATGTCGTGCAGAGAAAAAAGAAGATAAAGTCAACACCGACGGTACGATCGGGAACCTACAGGTAACAAATCTCTTTTTAAGTATATGCGGCCAGGACGCACTTCTTAAAATTAGGAGCCTTATGAGCCCTTAAAAATTGTTAGAAACTCCTTTTAAAGAGATCAGGCAAGCTATTCAAAACAATATTTCCCCTAAAGACAGAGTAGAAACGGCAGAAACTGCTAAATGTCTGTCCGTTGTCCAAGGCGTTGGAGAATCTGACGACGATTTTCCAGCGCGCCTCAGACAAGAAGCACGTTATTGTGACTTCGAAAAAGCTCAAAACAGTAGCTAACCCTGAAGAAGAGTTGGTAAAATTTAAATTTATCTGAGGTTTGAGAGTCCCTGAGTCCAAATTAAGACTATTAGACGGCATTAAAACTAAGCCAACCATGTCTCTGTCTGAAATTACAGAAAGCTTACAGTTCAGAAGCCAAACAATGGCTTTTGCGAGTTCCTCAACAGGCAATAGACCATTTGCATCAAAAGAAGAAAAGGGATACAACTTCAAAAAGACCTTCGGAAAACTTAGTGAAAATTTCACTGGTAATAAAGGCAATGGTAACCTGTGTAATAGATGTGGAGGTAAGCCACAACGTAGCAGGCCGGGTCCGGCCTTGAACAAGAGATGTAACACCTGTGAAAAGGTGGGCACTTTTCAAAAATCTGCAGAAGTAAAACCCAGCCTAAGTCAGGTAAATCTGTCCAGCACAACAATTTCTGCGAAAAAGAGGGCAGGTTGTCTCGTCAAATAACATCTGAAATGGAGATGGGAATCTACTATACACGGGAAAACTTGTTAAGCATGTCGGTGACATGGGAGTACACACATGGAAGTTGATACCGGTGCTGATAGCAGCGTGATGTTATCATTAACTTAGATTGAGCTTGGTAAACTTCAGTTAAATGGGAAAGTCAGACGTCTGGAGGCCTATGATGGTCATCAACTGACGCTTCTGGAATCACTAACTTGTGATGTTGAATGGAACAGAAGCAAGTATAGGCAACAACAACTATATGTGCAATCCGAAAAAAAATTTGGGCTACTTGGGAGAGACATACTACACCAAGAAGGCATCAATGCAGTGAGTGATGAAATTCTACCTGCAGTCAAAGGATACAAAGAGCATGTGAAACTCATACTGGGATCACAGCCAATGTTCTGCAAAGCCAGAAAGATACCTCTACCTCTCCTAGACATGGTAAGAGAGAAGCTTGAGGCAACGGTACGACAGGGCATCCTGGAGCCAGTACAACCTGGTGGGGTCACAAATGCGTCACCAGAAGTGTGGCAGCAGAAGAAAATAGGAGCTCTGAGACTATGTGTGGACCTGAAAGTTCACATCAATGGCAAAGTTATGGACGAGGACTATCCAATCCCAGACCTGGAGACATTTTTCCATAGTCTCCATGGGGCCTCTTACTTTGAAAGAATTGACTTATCAGACGCATACTATCAAATTGAGCTGGACGAGGATGCAAAAGAAATTTGCACAATCAACACATTGATCGCAGGGACTGTTCAAGATGTGCAGGCTTCCTCAGGGCCTAAAGAACTCTTCATCAATCTGCCAGAATTGCATTGATTCAACTCTCAGAGGAATCGAGGGTGTGGGCATCTTCCAAGGCGACGTCCTGATATATAGGAAAACAAAAGATCAATACGAGAAACGAATGCTTGCAGTCAAGAATCGGCTAAGTGAACAAAATTTAACCATCAATGACAAGAAATCCAACTCAAAACCAGTTTCAAGCGTAAGGTTTCTTGGTTACTCTTTTTCCAAAAAAGGAATATCAACCAATTCTAAGCATGTTGAGAAAATCAAAAATGAAAAACTGCCATCAAATATGAAACAACTCGAGTCCTTTGTCGGCTTAGCAGATTTTAGTTGTCGAATGATACCGGATTTAGCAACAAAAATGCTATCCCTAAACAAAATCCGAAAAGAAGAAATCAGATGGGAAAAAGGAAGAGCAAAATGTTTTTGAAAACATCAAAAACGAGCTATGTGCTAACCATCTTGTACAGCCTTAGAGCTTGACAAAGGAAGCAACCGTGACAACAGACGCCTCAGAGAAAGCTATAGGCGGGTTCTCTCAAAAAAGGGACATCCTGTGATCTACGTCTCAAGGAAGTTGTCACAAGCCTAACAAAATACTCCAATTTTGAGCTAGAGGCTTTTGCAATCGTCTTTGTGATCACAAGATTGAAACAATACCTACTCGGAAGTAGGTTCACTCTACAGACTGACAACAAAACTCTAGAATATCTCTTCGACCCAGACGAAGAAATTCCGCAAACAGCATCAGCAAGAATTACGAGATGGGCGACAACGCTGAGGCGATTTGAATTCGAATTGAAATATACGCCCGGAGAACAGATCCCCCAGGCTGATTCTTTGAGCAGACTAGACTTTGACGACGATGATGACAATGATCGAGTCTGCTTTGCTCTTGACAATATCTAATTTGTCCAATCCGACCTATTGACCCAGTCAGACATCAAAACTGAGCTGGGATCGAATCGACTCTTTCAAGATGTCATCAAACGCGGCATCAGGAAACAGTGCTCAGTAGCAGAGAAAAGATTTGAACAACAGAAAGACGCCTTAACCATTCACAATGGAATCATCTTCTGTTTTGCCTTTCATTGCACCCAAACTAATGCCCATGGTGATGGCCAAATTTCATGAGACTTACCCAAGTTATAATGCAACTGAAGCAGCAATTCAAATGATGGCTTGGTGGCCCGGCATCAGTCAAGTTGTTCTTCGATATGTTAGTAAATGTAAGGAATGTCAAGTAAACAGGCCTAACCTAGAGAAAACAGTATCTACTTGGCCAGAAACTGAAGTTTGGGAAAGACTCCACATGGACTGGGGCTACGTTAGGGATCAGGGTAATATCTTAGTGATAGTAGAAGCGGTATCAGGTTGGACAGAAGCCTTCCTTGCGGGAAATAGAATCTCACAAACAGTGAAGAAGCATTTGAGTCAAATCTTTGCAAAATATGGGATACCATGAATATTAGTATCAGAAAATGGTCCTGAGTGTGTGACCTAAAGCAATGGTGTGAACCACTGGGGATTAAAAAGATGGAATCTCCCATCTATCATCCAAGAGCGAATGGGATTGCTGAACGAGCGGTCCAAACAGTGAAACGGGCTATTCAAGCCTGGAGTCCAAATCTGAATGGGTAATTTGGTGCTTTCCTACAGCGGGCTTTGATGACACATCGGAACACTTCCAAGACGCGGGGCAAAACTCCCGTAGAACTGCCAATGGGACGCAAAGTAAGACTTCCAGCAGTCAGTGATTTTAATCTGTGTGAACGAGTCTTCTTCAAACTGGCCCACAGTTCACCAACAGTTCCAGCTACTTTCATTATCCGTAAATGAAAGAACACTTCGTTCATTCAGTCGGAGAATTCAAACAAGACGTGCTTGTTAGTGACAACCAAATTTCAGGACTGCAACCGGATGACATCAAGACTGAACCTTCTAATTCACAGTCTGAAAGCAGTGGGGACGACATAGACGTGGCATCACCCAACTCTACTGAAGAAACCTCAGTAGTTGAAGGGGAACAACCTTCAGTGGCCACGAGAACTTCAAGCAGAAATAAAAAACAACCACAAAGATTTGGAGAAGCTATTCCAACAAATTTGTTTAAAAAAGGAGGGAGGTTGTGATATATCGAGAAGTGGCGAACTAAGCAACCGAAGTTAAGACTTCGATATAAACCAACTATTCGACCCTCCCAGTAGATAGAAATGACATGTTCTCAGGTAGGGAGAACAATGTGTTAAGTGCAAAAAACTGCACTAGTACTTGCCATATACGGCAAGGGGAAAAACCTGTTCACAACTAAGGTGTAAATTAACCCATGTCAGTTCATCTATATCTAGACGGATCTGTAAATTTTCATACTGATACTGACTATAAATACCTGTAAAATTTTGTACATTTAGGCCATTTTGAATTCAATTATTAAAATAATAAAATTCTTGTTACTCGTGCTCGAGACCACAACAGATTGGAACGCAAAAAATTATGTGGACTGAGCACTGTATTTCGCTGATTAACAATTTTTACCGACAATAGTTATTAGTTTACGCACCCCAAACAGTTCAACAAATAACTTAGCTTGCAAAAAAACTACTAGACCAAACGGTCAAATAATCATTTGATTTCTGCCCTCAGAAAATTGTACTGGTCAGCAACAAAATCATACTGCATCTTTGCAAATTCTTGAATTCACATTACGAATATGTAACTGCTGTAAATCGCGACACGCCATCACTGTAGTACACTCTATAACAACACAAAGAGGTGAAACGAGGTGCAAAAATTTTAAACCAATTATTTGTAGCTACTTTCGATATCGGATGGACAAATGGAATTCCACACGGCGTAAAAATCAATTCTGTAGAAGCTCTACTCAACATGTTTCGACGAAGCTGAAACTTTAAATGCAATTAATTGAAGACCACTTATGAATAGAGATATTTATGCCAAGATGATAGACTCCAAACAATCCACAAACATTGCTAAAGTAATAATTTTTTCAGCGGCAAGTTGACAACTTCTTTAAACTTCTAGTGAACAAAATCAGAGAGAATATCTTGAGGACCAATTTAAATTGAAATTGTTTTTGACAAGAATTAAAAGATTTTCAATATACTTTCGGCCTATATATTTGAGAAGACTAACGTTTCAAGTGTTCAAAAGTTCTTAGAATAATAAATTCAAGTTTGGCGTCCCTCGTGCTATTGATTTGGATTATGCACAATGTCAAATAAGTCGGCAAGTTACCGCAACCTATCACTAAGAAAATGTTGGGACCGCTTCCGTTAAGGACGTATATTCTAGAATCTTGCAAAATAAGCGTTGGTCTTGTAAGATTCTTGCAAGACAAGCGTAGAACGCTTTCAGGATTCTTGCAAGATGGGCATCCGGAAATTTGGTATAGCTTTAGCGTGGGTTTTTTTGGATTCTTTGGGGACTTGATTTATTCTGAAATTACTTAACTCCAGAAGGGGTGCATCTAACCTATTCAGCAAAGAAAACAAAAGGACCCTAACTAGCTACGACCAATGCGCGAAGGTTTCACAAACAAAGGCGGGGGGTTATAGCGCAGCGGAAGGAAACACACAGACAAATAAATGACAGATAATCATAGAAAATTCTTATTTATATCCTAAGCTGGAAGATACTGGAAGCCTTTAATGACTTTTTTGTGCTTACCAACCTATTTACACTTGGTTTGCACAGAATGAACCTTTCAAACCATCATTAAACAATTTTTTGGAAACGAATTTTTCAAAAACATTATTGAAGGCAGAAATGATATGAAGTTTCTGTTTTGAGCCGAGAGCCCTCTTCAATGGACTGAGAGAATATGTTTTGTGAGTTATTTGGTCTTTAAAATTGCACTTTTTTCTTAAACATTTTTTGACATCTATCTTGCAAGATCTTGTAACTTTATCGCAAGATAGGCGTCCGGGTTTTGCATCTTGCAAGATAAGCAAAAATTATACTACATCTTTTGCAAATTCTTGAATTCACATTACGAATATGTAACTGCTGTAAATCGCGACACGCCATCACTGTAGTACACTCTATAACAACACAAAGAGGTAAAACGAGGTGCAAAAATTTGTAATCAATTAATTGTAGCTACCTTCGATATCGGATGGACAAATGGAATTCCACACGGCGTAAAAATCAATTCTGTAGAAGCTCTAATCAACATGTTTCGATGAAGCTAAAACTTTAAATGAAAATGTTTGAAGACAACTTATGAATAGTGATATTTATGCCAGGATGATAGACTTCAAACAATCCACAAACATTGTTAAAGATATAGTTTTTTCGGCGGCGAGTTGAAAACCTCTTTAAAATTCTAATAAACAAAATCAGAGAGAATACCTTGAGGACCAATTTAAATTGAAATTGTTTTTGACAAAAATTAAAATACTTTTAATATACTTTCGGCCTATATATTTGAGAAGACTAACGTTTCAAGTGTTCAAAAGTTCTTAGAATAATAATTTTAAGTTTGGCGTCCCTCGTGCTATTGATTTGGATTATGCACAATGTCAAATAAGCCGGCAAGTTACCGCAACCTATCACTAAGAAAATGTGGTGACCGCTTCCGTTTATGTACGTATATTCTAGAGTCTTGCAAGATAAGCGTTGATTCTGTAAGATTCTTGCAAGACAAGCGTAGAACGCTTTCAGGATTCTTGCAAGATGGGCGTCCGGAAATTTGGTATAGCTTGAGCGTGGGCTTTTTTGGATTCTTTGGGCACTGGGTTTATTCTGAAATTACTTAACTCCAGAAGGGGTGCATCTGACCTATTCAACAAAGAAAACAAAAGGACCCTAACTAGCTACGACCAATGCGCGAAGGTTTCGCAAACAAAGGCGGGGGGTTATAGCGCAGCGAAAGGAAACACAGACATATAAATGACAGATAATCAGAGAAAAGTCTTATTTATATCCCAAGCTGGAAGATACTGGAGGCCTTTAATGACTTTTTTTGTGCTTACCAACCTATTTACACCTGGTTTGCACAGAATGAACCTTTCAAACCATCATTAAACAATTTTTTGGAAACGAGTTTTTCAAAAACATTATTGAAGGCAGAAATGATATGAAGTTTCTGTTTTGAGCCGAGAGCCCTCTTCAATGGACTGAGAGAATATGATTTGTGAGTTATTTGGTCTTTAAAATTGCACTTTTGTCTTAAACATTTTTTGACATCTATCTTGCAAGATCTTGTAACGTTATCGCAAGATAGGCGTCCGGGTTTTGCATCTTGCAAGATAAGCAAAAATTATACTACATCTTTTGCAAATCCTTGAATTCACATTACGAATATGTAACTGCTGTAAATCGCGACACGCCATCACTGTAGTACACTCTATAACAACACAAAGAGGTGAAACGGGGTGCAAAAATTTGTAACCAATTATTTGTAGCTACTTTCGATATCGGATGGACAAATGGAATTCCACACGGCGTAAAAATCAATTCTGTAGAAGCTCTACTCAACATGTTTCGATGAAGCTAAAACTTTAAATGAAAATGTTTGAAGACAACTTATGAATAGTGATATTTATGCCAAAATGATAGACTTCAAACAATCCACAAACATTGTTAAAGATATAGTTTTTTCAGCGGCGAGTTGAAAACCTCTTTAAAATTCTAATAAACAAAATCAGAGAGAATACCTTGAGGACCAATATAAATTGAAATTGTTTTTGACAAAAATTAAAATAATTTTAATATACTTTCGGCCTATATATTTGAGAAGACTAACGTTTCAAGTGTTCAAAAGTTCTTAGAATAATAAATTTAAGTTTGGCGTCCCTCGTGCTATTGATTTGGATTATGCACAATGTCAAATAAGTCGGCAAGTTACCGCAACCTATCACTAAGAAAATGTGGTGACCGCTTCCGTTTATGTACGTATATTCTAGAGTCTTGCAAGATAAGCGTTGATCCTGTAAGATTCTTGCAAGACAAGAGTAGAACGCTTTCAGGATTCTTGCAAGATGGGCGTCCGGAAATTTGGTATAGCTTGAGCGTGGGCTTTTTTGGATTCTTTGGGCACTGGGTTTATTCTGAAATTACTTAACTCCAGAAGGGGTGCATCTGACCTATTCAACAAAGAAAACAAAAGGACCCTAACTAGCTACGACCAATGCGCGAAGGTTTCGCAAACAAAGGCGGGGGGTTATAGCGCAGCGAAAGGAAACACACAGACATATAAATGACAGATAATCAGAGAAAAGTCTTATTTATATCCCAAGCTGGAAGATACTGGAGGCCTTTAATGACTTTTTTTGTGCTTACCAACCTATTTACACCTGGTTTGCACAGAATGAACCTTTCAAACCATCATTAAACATTTTTTTGGAAACGAGTTTTTCAAAAACATTATTGAAGGCAGAAATGATATGAAGTTTCTGTTTTGAGCCGAGAGCCCTCTTCAATGGACTGAGAGAATATGATTTGTGAGTTATTTGGTCTTTAAAATTGCACTTTTTTCTTAAACATTTTTTGACATCTATCTTGCAAGATCTTGTAACGTTATCGCAAGATAGGCGTCCGGGTTTTGCATCTTGCAAGATAAGCAAAAATTATACTACATCTTTTGCAAATTCTTGAATTCACATTACGAATATGTAACTGCTGTAAATCGCGACACGCCATCACTGTAGTACACTCTATAACAACACAAAGTGGTGAAACGGGGTGCAAAAATTTGTAACCAATTATTTGTAGCTACTTTCGATATCGGATGGACAAATGGAATTCCACACGGCGTAAAAACCAATTCTGTAGAAGCTCTAATCAACATGTTTCGATGAAGCTAAAACTTTAAATGAAAATGTTTGAAGACAACTTATGAATAGTGATATTTATGCCAAAATGATAGACTTCAAACAATCCACAAACATTGTTAAAGATATAGTTTTTTCAGCGGCGAGTTGAAAACCTCTTTAAAATTCTAATAAACAAAATCAGAGAGAATACCTTGAGGACCAATTTAAATTGAAATTGTTTTTGACAAAAATTAAAATAATTTTAATATACTTTCGGCCTATATATTTGAGAAGACTAACGTTTCAAGTGTTCAAAAGTTCTTAGAATAATAAATTTAAGTTTGGCGTCCCTCGTGCTATTGATTTGGATTATGCACAATGTCAAATAAGCCGGCAAGTTACCGCAACCTATCACTAAGAAAATGTGGTGACCGCTTCCGTTTATGTACGTATATTCTAGAGTCTTGCAAGATAAGCGTTGATCCTGTAAGATTCTTGCAAGACAAGCGTAGAACGCTTTCAGGATTCTTGCAAGATGGGCGTCCGGAAATTTGGTATAGCTTGAGCGTGGGCTTTTCTGGATTCTTTGGGCACTGGGTTTATTCTGAAATTACTTAACTCCAGAAGGGGTGCATCTGACCTATTCAACAAAGAAAACAAAAGGACCCTAACTAGCTACGCCCAATGCGCGAAGGTTTCGCAAACAAAGGCGGGGGGTTATAGCGCAGCGAAAGGAAACACACAGACATATAAATGACAGATAATCAGAGAAAAGTCTTATTTATATCCCAAGCTGGAAGATACTGGAGGCCTTTAATGACTTTTTTGTGCTTACCAACCTATTTACACCTGGTTTGCACAGAATGAACCTTTCAAACCATCATTAAACATTTTTTTGGAAACGAGTTTTTCAAAAACATTATTGAAGGCAGAAATGATATGAAGTTTCTGTTTTGAGCCGAGAGCCCTCTTCAATGGACTGAGAGAATATGATTTGTGAGTTATTTGGTCTTTAAAATTGCACTTTTTTCCTAAACATTTTTTGACATCTATCTTGCAAGACCTTGTAACGTTATCGCAAGATAGGCGTCCGGGTTTTGCATCTTGCAAGATAAGCAAAAATTATACTACATCTTTTGCAAATTCTTGAATTCACATTACGAATATGTAACTGCTGTAAATCGCGACACGCCATCACTGTAGTACACTCTATAACAACACAAAGAGGTGAAACGGGGTGCAAAAATTTGTAACCAATTATTTGTAGCTACTTTCGATATCGGATGGACAAATGGAATTCCACACGGCGTAAAAACCAATTCTGTAGAAGCTCTACTCAACATGTTTCGATGAAGCTAAAACTTTAAATGAAAATGTTTGAAGACCACTTATGAATAGTGATATTTATGCCAAAATGATAGACTTCAAACAATCCACAAACATTGTTAAAGATATAGTTTTTTCAGCGGCGAGTTGAAAACCTCTTCAAAATTCTAATAAACAAAATCAGAGAGAATACCTTGAGGACCAATTTAAATTGAAATTGTTTTTGACAAAAATTAAAATAATTTTAATATACTTTCGGCCTATATATTTGAGAAGACTAACGTTTCAAGTGTTCAAAAGTTCTTAGAATAATAAATTTAAGTTTGGCGTCCCTCGTGCTATTGATTTGGATTATGCACAATGTCAAATAGGCCGGCAAGTTACCGCAACCTATCACTAAGAAAATGTGGTGACCGCTTCCGTTTATGTACGTATATTCTAGAGTCTTGCAAGATAAGCGTTGATCCTGTAAGATTCTTGCAAGACAAGCGTAGAACGCTTTCAGGATTCTTGCAAGATGGGCGTCCGGAAATTTGGTATAGCTTGAGCGTGGGCTTTTTTGGATTCTTTGGGCACTGGGTTTATTCTGAAATTACTTAACTCCAGAAGGAGTGCATCTGACCTATTCAACAAAGAAAACAAAAGGACCCTAACTAGCTACGACCAATGCGCGAAGGTTTCGCAAACAAAGGCGGGGGGTTATAGCGCAGCGAAAGGAAACACACAGACATATAAATGACAGATAATCAGAGAAAAGTCTGATTTATATCCCAAGCTGAAAGATACTGGAGGCCTTTAATGACTTTTTTTGTGCTTACCAACCTATTTACACCTGGTTTGCACAGAATGAACCTTTCAAACCATCATTAAACAATTTTTTGGAAACGAGTTTTTCAAAAACATTATTGAAGGCAGAAATGATATGAAGTTTCTGTTTTGAGCCGAGAGCCCTCTTCAATGGACTGAGAGAATATGATTTGTGAGTTATTTGGTCTTTAAAATTGCACTTTTGTCTTAAACATTTTTTGACATCTATCTTGCAAGATCTTGTAACGTTATCGCAAGATAGGCGTCCGGGTTTTGCATCTTGCAAGATAAGCAAAAATTATACTACATCTTTTGCAAATTCTTGAATTCACATTACGAATATGTAACTGCTGTAAATCGCGACACGCCATCACTGTAGTACACTCTATAACAACACAAAGAGTTGAAACGGGGTGCGAAAATTTGTAACCAATTATTTGTAGCTACTTTCGATATCGGATGGACAAATGGAATTCCACACGGCGTAAAAATCAATTCTGTAGAAGCTCTACTCAACATGTTTCGATGAAGCTAAAACTTTAAATGAAAATGTTTGAAGACAACTTATGAATAGTGATATTTATGCCAAAATGATAGACTTCAAACAATCCACAAACATTGTTAAAGATATAGTTTTTTCAGCGGCGAGTTGAAAACCTCTTTAAAATTCTAATAAACAAAATCAGAGAGAATACCTTGAGGACCAATTTAAATTGAAATTAATTTTGACAAAAATTAAAATAATTTTAATATACTTTCGGCCTATATATTTGAGAAGACTAACGTTTCAAGTGTTCAAAAGTTCTTAGAATAATAAATTTAAGTTTGGCGTCCCTCGTGCTATTGATTTGGATTATGCACAATGTCAAATAAGCCGGCAAGTTACCGCAACCTATCACTAAGAAAATGTGGTGACCGCTTCCGTTTATGTACGTATATTCTAGAGTCTTGCAAGATAAGCGTTGATCCTGTAAGATTCTTGCAAGACAAGCGTAGAACGCTTTCAGGATTCTTGCAAGATGGGCGTCCGGAAATTTGGTATAGCTTGAGCGTGGGCTTTTTTGGATTCTTTGGGCACTGGGTTTATTCTGAAATTACTTAACTCCAGAAGGGGTGCATCTGACCTATTCAACAAAGAAAACAAAAGGACCCTAACTAGCTACGACCAATGCGCGAAGGTTTCGCAAACAAAGGCGGGGGGTTATAGCGCAGCGAAAGGAAACACACAGACAAATAAATGACAGATAATCAGAGAAAAGTTTTATTTATATCCCAAGCTGGAAGATACTGGAGGCCTTTAATGACTTTTTTTTGTGCTTACCAACCTATTTACACCTGGTTTGCACAGAATGAACCTTTCAAACCATCATTAAACCTTTTTTTGGAAACGAGTTTTTCAAAAACATTATTGAAGGCAGAAATGATATGAAGTTTCTGTTTTGAGCCGAGAGCCCTCTTCAATGGACTGAGAGAATATGATTTGTGAGTTATTTGGTCTTTAAGATTGCACTTTTTTCTTAAACATTTTTTGACATCTATCTTGCAAGATCTTGTAACGTTATCGCAAGATAGGCGTCCGGGTTTTGCATCTTGCAAGATAAGCAAAAATTATACTACATCTTTTGCAAATTCTTGAATTCACATTACGAATATGTAACTGCTGTAAATCGCGACACGTCATCACTGTAGTACACTCTATAACAACACAAAGAGGTGAAACGGGGTGCAAAAATTTGTAACCAATTATTTGTAGCTACTTTCGATATCGGATGGACAAATGGAATTCCACACGGCGTAAAAATCAATTCTGTAGAAGCTCTACTCAACATGTTTCGATGAAGCTAAAACTTTAAATGAAAATGTTTGAAGACAACTTATGAATAGTGATATTTATGCCAAAATGATAGACTTCAAACAATCCACAAACATTGTTAAAGATATAGTTTTTTCAGCGGCGAGTTGAAAACCTCTTTAAAATTCTAATAAACAAAATCAGAGAGAATACCTTGAGGACCAATTTAAATTGAAATTAATTTTGACAAAAATTAAAATAATTTTAATATACTTTCGGCCTATATATTTGAGAAGACTAACGTTTCAAGTGTTCAAAAGTTCTTAGAATAATAAATTTAAGTTTGGCGTCCCTCGTGCTATTGATTTGGATTATGCACAATGTCAAATAAGCCGGCAAGTTACCGCAACCTATCACTAAGAAAATGTGGTGACCGCTTCCGTTTATGTACGTATATTCTAGAGTCTTGCAAGATAAGCGTTGATCCTGTAAGATTCTTGCAAGACAAGCGTAGAACGCTTTCAGGATTCTTGCAAGATGGGCGTCCGGAAATTTGGTATAGCTTGAGCGTGGGCTTTTTTGGATTCTTTGGGCACTGGGTTTATTCTGAAATTACTTAACTCCAGAAGGGGTGCATCTGACCTATTCAACAAAGAAAACAAAAGGACCCTAACTAGCTACGACCAATGCGCGAAGGTTTCGCAAACAAAGGCGGGGGGTTATAGCGCAGCGAAAGGAAACACACAGACAAATAAATGACAGATAATCAGAGAAAAGTTTTATTTATATCCCAAGCTGGAAGATACTGGAGGCCTTTAATGACTTTTTTTTGTGCTTACCAACCTATTTACACCTGGTTTGCACAGAATGAACCTTTCAAACCATCATTAAACCTTTTTTTGGAAACGAGTTTTTCAAAAACATTATTGAAGGCAGAAATGATATGAAGTTTCTGTTTTGAGCCGAGAGCCCTCTTCAATGGACTGAGAGAATATGATTTGTGAGTTATTTGGTCTTTAAAATTGCACTTTTTTCTTAAACATTTTTTGACATCTATCTTGCAAGATCTTGTAACGTTATCGCAAGATAGGCGTCCGGGTTTTGAATCTTGCAAGATAAGCAAAAATTATACTACATCTTTTGCAAATTCTTGAATTCACATTACGAATATGTAACTGCTGTAAATCGCGACACGTCATCACTGTAGTACACTCTATAACAACACAAAGAGGTGAAACGGGGTGCAAAAATTTGTAACCAATTATTTGTAGCTACTTTCGATATCGGATGGACAAATGGAATTCCACACGGCGTAAAAATCAATTCTGTAGAAGCTCTACTCAACATGTTTCGATGAAGCTAAAACTTTAAATGAAAATGTTTGAAGACAACTTATGAATAGTGATATTTATGCCAAAATGATAGACTTCAAACAATCCACAAACATTGTTAAAGATATAGTTTTTTCAGCGGCGAGTTGAAAACCTCTTTAAAATTCTAATAAACAAAATCAGAGAGAATACCTTGAGGACCAATTTAAATTGAAATTGTTTTTGACAAAAATTAAAATAATTTTAATATACTTTCGGCCTATATATTTGAGAAGACTAACGTTTCAAGTGTTCAAAAGTTCTTAGAATAATAAATTTAAGTTTGGCGTCCCTCGTGCTATTGATTTGGATTATGCACAATGTCAAATAAGCCGGCAAGTTACCGCAACCTATCACTAAGAAAATGTGGTGACCGCTTCCGTTTATGTACGTATATTCTAGAGTCTTGCAAGATAAGCGTTGATCCTGTAAGATTCTTGCAAGACAAGCGTAGAACGCTTTCAGGATTCTTGCAAGATGGGCGTCCGGAAATTTGGTATAGCTTGAGCGTGGGCTTTTCTGGATTCTTTGGGCACTGGGTTTATTCTGAAATTACTTAACTCCAGAAGGGGTGCATCTGACCTATTCAACAAAGAAAACAAAAGGACCCTAACTAGCTACGACCAATGCGCGAAGGTTTCGCAAACAAAGGCGGGGGGTTATAGCGCAGCGAAAGGAAACACACAGACATATAAATGACAGATAATCAGAGAAAAGTCTTATTTATATCCCAAGCTGGAAGATACTGGAGGCCTTTAATGACTTTTTTGTGCTTACCAACCTATTTACACCTGGTTTGCACAGAATGAACCTTTCAAACCATCATTAAACAATTTTTTGGAAACGAGTTTTTCAGAAACATTATTGAAGGCAGAAATGATATGAAGTTTCTGTTTTGAGCCGAGAGCCCTCTTCAATGGACTGAGAGAATATGATTTGTGAGTTATTTGGTCTTTAAAATTGCACTTTTTTCTTTAACATTTTTTGACATCTATCTTGCAAGATCTTGTAACGTTATCGCAAGATAGGCGTTCGGGTTTCGCATCTTGCAAGATAAGCAAAAATCTGCAACACCCATTTGCAAGAATCTTGCCAGATCTTGAGAGATAAGCTTCATTTGAAAGAATCTTGCAAGATTATTTGGGATACACGTCGGAGTTCGTCTAGGGACGTGCTCTGTAATTGAGTGTATCAAGAAATTAATTAGAACTTTTTGGATTGTATTTCTTTCAGAAAAAGTTATGTCCTTGTGGGCAATTACGGAAAATCCAAATGTTTAGGTAACTCAATTGCCCAATAGTATAACATTTTTTTCAGTTGAACAACTATTGAGAACAAATAAGAAAAGCTCAAATTGCATTAACCAAACCCATAAATAAATCACAATAAAATTAACCTATCTAATCGAGTTAGGGAAACAAATAACAATCAACTTAGATTCAATCAAAGGGCATAATGGTAAAGAAGCAAACGCAAACTTGAGTAATGTAAAATCAGATCCGCATCTGTGTAAAATTTTCTTTCAAAAACATTTTTAAGAGCTGTTTTCATGATAAAAACTTCTTGAGGAGTCATAAACATGTGAAGCAAATTGGCACTCAGAAATAGGCAGCAACCATTGGACACAAATTTTCCAAACGAGCGTTCAGCGAAATGCAACTTAGGTGGAATTAAGGGACTGGAGTAGCATTGCAGGTTATAATATAGATAAACATCCAATACTTTGGTCATCATGGAAGCTATTTTCAATTGATTAATGTGAAGAAAACATAATTGATAAAAGACCCAAAAAATTTTAAAGGCAAATTCGAGGTTTTAGCCCCGGGTTGCAAAGAATTGAATTCCCAGGTTTAGGTGCGCGGCCCTAGACCGCTCTGATAAGACCCTTTGAGTCACACACCCGTGGCATGGTACGACCCAAATTACATGGTCAGGGAAACGCTTGAGTGGCACGATGGTCTGGACAATGGTCGCACGATGGTCTGTCCAGAGGGCAAAGTCTGGGAAACGGTCTGGACAATGACCGCGCTACGGTATGATCAGAGGGCAAAGTCGCACTATAGTCTGATCTTAGGTTCCACGAAAGTCTGGACAATATTCGCTCTACGGTCTGATCAGAGGCCAAATTCTGGACATAAGTTGCCCCAAAATCTGACCACAGAGCAATAATTGACAATGTTTATTTGACTGCAGTCTTTAATCACTGTTTTTGATGACTCAATAGAAAAAAATGCAGGCACTTCAAAATGAATTTCTGTTTATTTTTTATCAATTCGTTTTGTCCTAACCTTGACAAGATATACTAAATTATTAAATTTTAAGTTGAGTTGTATATAGGTTCGATTTGAACAATTTAAACAAATAACAACGAACGAAATATAGAATGTAATCAGAAGTGGTCTGATCAGAGGGAGCATTGGTCGCACTATAGTCGCACAGATTTTTGGGTCACACCAGAGTCGCACGAAATAATTGTGTCGCACAATAGTCTGATCAGAGGGTTTTGGGTCGCACAATGGTCTGATCAGAGATCGTTTGGGTTGCACTATGGTCGCACAGTTTATTGGGTCGCGCTACTGTCTGATCAGAGGGCAAAGTCTGGGAAATGGTCTGATCAGCGCGGTCTAGTGTCGCGCATCTATACCTTGGAAGTGATTCATAAAACGAGAAATTTCGAGTGATCTACAGATATTTTTTTCGACCAGAAACTGTGATTGTGCAAAATTCGGAACAAAAAGAACGCTCCTATCTGTCTAGATACCTTAACTAAATAGCAAAAAATTGAATTTAGATATTCAAGTGGAAACTGTTATTCAATCAAAAAACATTTGCCGACGTTGTTAATAGGATTTTTATCAGTTAATTCTACAGTGTTATCGTTCTCAAATTAAAAAATTCAGAAAACACCCGAGCTTAAAATGCGAACAAAATCAACCGGATCCTGAGAAATCACCAGTCTCAAACTTCAGAACGCGAAAGTTGAAAAATAACCCGCTAGGTTATTATGAAGCATTGATAATTTTTTCTACACTTAGTTCGGGTACTTTTGTCCCAGGACAGAAAGATCCCACGAAAAAAATATTAATTGAACAAACATTCTAAGTTGTCACGATAGCTACCCGGGTTGAATTTTTCAGCTCAAAACGATGAAAATATGGGGCTGCAATGTGAGGATTTTTTAGGAGATTGCAGCTCAAAACTCTTACGTATTTTTGGGCTGCTTTGGGCTTCCAAGGGGGGTAAAATGGTGTAAGGGTGAGGGGGTAACAGACAAATTAGCCCCCACTCTCACATCTTTATGGTCTGTCCAGGGGGGTAGGGGGTAAAACGATGTAAGATTTGGCGTAATTGAGAAATTACATCCAACTCTTACATCATTTTACCCCCCTTGACAGACCAAAAAATATGTAAGAATTGGGGGTATTTTCTCAATTACCCTCCAACTTTTACATCAATTTACCCCCCTTGACCGAAAAAAAAAATGTAAGAGTTGGGGGGTTATTTGTCCTTTAACTCCTCACTCTTACACCATTTTACCCCCCTTGGGAGCCCAATGAAGCCCAAAAAGACGTAAGAGTTTTCAGCTGCTTTTTCCTAAAAAAAAATCGTCCCATTCCCATTGCAGCCCCACTCTTGCGTTATTTTGTCCCCCTTGGCAGCCCACATTTTACATCAATTTACCCCATCTGGACAAATTACCCACTCACTCTTACACCATTTTATACCCCTTGGCAGCCCAACTTTTACATCATTTTACCCCCTCTGGACAAATTACCCCCTCGCTCTTACACCATTTTACCCCCCCCCCTGGCAGCCCAACTCTTACATCATTTTACCCCCTCTGGACAAATTATATGAACTACAGAGCAAAATTGTTAACCAATAACGATCAAATCTCAACTGAGCCTGGCTAATGTCATCACCTTACTCCCGTGACCCGATTAACGGTGCTTGCATCTGGTTGTACAAAAAGCGCGAAAACTTTGAAGCTAATAGAGGCTTAAAGCGATTACTAGAATATTAAAAGAGGCGAATTGTAACGACTGCTCCCCACAACTGACAAGGTGAACTTTACATCGACCAGTCTTTTAGTTGGTTTTAAATCTGTGAGGATATTTTGTTTTTCCAATTTGTTTTTTAAATGTGTAAGATCATATCATCGCTTTAAATTTTCAGTTTGCAGCTATTTGTTAATCTTAGTTATGGATTTGCCACAGATCACAAACTACGGGAACTCGTTAAGTATACCAGTTCAATCTGATAGGGATAAAAAGTCGAAGACAAAGACATATGGCCCAGACTTGTTTATGCAAACATATTTAAAATTTTAAATTAAATTTGCTTTTGCCTTTTGATCTGAGGACTCAAATAGCTTGAAGATGTGGTTGTAGTTCTTAAATTGCTGCTCAGGTAATCCGGAGATACAGGACACTGTAACATAAAAATTTACTGCTCAAACCTAATTTTTAATAGAAGTGGCAGTAGCAATTTACAGCTCAGGAATATTTAGAATGAAGGAAACAGTAACACGTTATGTACTGCTCAAATCAGTTTCTTCTAGCATTATTTTGCTGAGCTATAGGAAAAAAGCTGTTTACTGCAACTGAAACTATCTCCCTTCTGAAAACAACTGCGTCACACTTCACACTTCTTGTGGACTCAACCCTTCCTTAATATTTTCGCTGATCGAATTTCTCCGTCAAAAATCTCAAAAAATTTTGATCCACCAACTGTTTGCCTGAGTTGTTTCTGTAACTCAACCAAGATTGATATACCCTGCTTGTTTGTCACAGTTTTTGACCAATCCAACGATATCGACTAAAAGCAGATTTCCATTTGATTCGCATTTTTTTTGTTAACGTTTGTTCAACGATTGCAGATGCTCTTTTCAGAAGTTGCGCCAGATCAGATTGGAGTTCTTCTGCAATCACCAAAACATCTTGCGATGATCAACAAATTCTTATGCGAATTTTAAAATTAGTAGAAGTAGATTAGTTTGTGTTAACAGCGTCCAAGTCATTTACAACCGAACCGACTGGTATCAACAGTCTTGCATTCAATATCTGCTTGAAAAGACGCAATAATTTTGAAAGAACGTTGTATCCAACGCCACATTGAGCAAACAGCAACCTGTTTTTTTAATATTGCTGTCAACTTTCTATTTGAAAAGGCCATAGTAGTGCACTCCGTCACTTGCAAAAACTATTGAAGAGTAGGTCTTTCGGTAGGTAACTCGGCCATCACTGGAACTATCTTCAACATTTGACTTAACAGTTTTGTCCATTATTGAATGCAGGGCTATTTTTTTCAAGAATAAAGCATAAAAGTAATTGATCAGTGTTTCTGCAATGTTAAGTGTAAGTATGTTTTTTTTGTTGTGCTTGATACACAAAGGTAATTCGACAACGTGATATTCCTAATGTAGCAATAATGAATGCCTTGCATAAAAGTCCAATTGAGTCATGCCAAATCTGAATTTGGCTTGAACAAATTCTCTTTTGTCAACGAAATTTGAAAAATGCAAAATTTTTGTTCTATCAAATTTAAAATATTTAATCTCCTAAAAAAGCTGCTCTGGCTTTAATAAATTAAAAAACTTGTGTTTGCATACTCTTCCTTCAATGCCAGTTATTTTTGTTGATGGTTTTGTTTTGCTCATTGCTCGGTGCACGTACGTCATTGTATTTACCAATCAATTGAAATGGCCAAATCAACTCCACTGAATAAGATCACAGCCTGGGTTTTGAAGACTATGAAGACTAATTTAGGTTTTCTTTGTTTTTATCTGAGGCAAATAAAAGATTTATCATCCTCAAGCTATTTATGGCGTTTTATTCTCTGATTCAAGCACATCTCTTGAATTCTTCTATATTGATCGCTATGGCCTCAACTTCCACTAAGTTGTAAGTACAGGCCACATGTTTCCACTGTGACACGTTGTATCGTTGTAAAGTCCTTTCAAGGATGGCCGCCACTCCATCAGCCACAGACACTTGTTGTTTGCAGTAGAATGTGTCTTTTTATTGCAGTATTGTAGATGAGAATGGCCAGAAATTGAATTTTTATTTTTTTTGCACATGTTCCCTGACAATCTCTTCTTTCAGTCTCATTGCCCTGACCAATGCGTACAATTTGAAGCTTGACCTGGAAGTATGTCTAATTTGCGTGACACCCAGCATTTTAAAATCCAATTGTTGACTGAGTATTGCTTTCGCTGAGAACGTAGACAGAAGAAGGCACACACCGTGTTTTCAGACACGTCAGCAACCAAAAATAAAGAAATTGTTCAATAGACTTTAAAATTTGTCACCTCCCACGATATAAATTCGTTTTCCCATTTTTGTCCGTTGTTCAACCAGAGCTTTCAGAAATGGTCATAATTGAGCACTGAAAGGAAGAATAAAAATAAATGGCTATAATACTGAAAATAACAGAGATAAAATTTTTCGGTGGGCTATGGTAGTCCCACTTACATTATTGATACATCTGGGGCCTGAAGACTATTGCCAGGATTGTTGCACTCGAGCCCAAGTACAGATTGTTCTTTTGTATTTGGCTCGACATCAATTTTGTTTGGTTTCGCTATTTGATTTTAAGTCCTCGCGTATTGGTGTTGCTGTTTTCACTCCATCTTTGTCTATCATTCACATCAATTCCATGTTCGAAGAGTATGGGATGTAGTTGATTGAAAACTTCAATAGCTTCTTCCTGTGTTTCTACTGATTTGATAATAAATTCTATGTAGAAGTTTTAATCGACAGCTTTCGCTGCTATAGAAAACTAATTTTTATTATCAACGCCAATTCGTGTGGGAGTGCTTGGTGTAGTGGTCTAAAGATGGCAATTCCTTATTTTTCATTCCCCATAAGTATTTTTCCAGTAGCTCGTGTCATGTTTAGCAATTGCAGAAACATTTATTCGATTTTTGGCTGTCAAAGATATTGGTACCTCACAAAACGTGAATAAAAGTTCTATCATCCCCTGCGGTAAATCATGTCCAGCTTTTGGTTTTCCTTTCTGAAAATTTTTCTGTTATGATGCAGCGTCGTAAAGAGGACGGATAATACTGAGCTTGTCCTGGTTTGGCACTGGATACTTTCGCAAATAATTTTTTCTCAGAAGTTCTTCGCAACTCTGATTCGTTCAAAATCTTCAAAAAGCCCTTCTAATGTCTATATCTAATGAATGTTGATAAATATTTTTATAAGCTTGTGTAGCTTTGGGTTGTTTGATCGTATAAGTAAAGTCGACTCAAGCTGATCCTTAGTGGTTTGGTAGGTCAGTCTCTGGTTTACATCGCTGCGTTACTACTTCATACCGCACCCCGGGAAGTTTCGTCGTATTTTCTCCCACTTTCTGTGCTTGCAGTTTTTTTTGAATGACTGACGACGTTTACTTTTCAAGCAAATGTTTCTATGTCTTTCTAGGATTAAATATGTTCAACAATTTTTACGCCATCTGTGCAAGCGAAATGACTAATATTTTGTTTTCTTTTATCTTTCATAGGTCAACTGACCAACTATACTCTTGTTTTTCAGGAAAAAGGCATGTTCGTATCCCGTTTCTATCGTGTAGTCCTATGACGTTGTAGTTCCTACGAATCAAGAGCTCGAAAATTGGCTTGACTTTGCCGTAGTCAAAATTTGTATTTCCGATGAAAACAACTCAGGTTTCAACGCTGCAAGTGAGGGCATTTTTGAATAAAGTAAGATGGACCGGCATTTTCTCTCGAAAACTATCATTGATGAATGATACTGTGGATCCACCAACCCCGAAAGCGTTTTTGTTCAACCTGCGGCCAGCAATCTGAAGTGAGAGAAACAACTTGAAGATTGTTGTAAATTCCTTACTTTGTTTTGTTGCCTTCAATTGTCTTTGTTGTGTTCGATTTGAGATTTGGAGGCAGCATTCAGATCGGTAGCTGATTGCATATTGCGCTGATAATAGTATTGCTTTAAAACGTTACTGAAATTGCTTGTCCTTAATGAGTAAATAATTAAAACTAGTGAAAGGTAAGTGTTCACTAGTTGTTGTTCAGCAGCCTCAAAAAATGAGTGGCACCAATCAAATTTGTGTGCGGCCAAAAATCCGTTGAATTAATTACAAAGCTCGATATTTGGAAGACAATGAATAACCCATACCCGATTTAGCTTGTTTCGCTTTTCCATTGAACAGTGGCCTAAAGTAGTCAATATTCTGTGAACGGGTAATATTACGTCGATGCACGGTAGCAACAAACATACATGACTAAATTGGCCATTCAAGGTAGTTGCCATCGAAAAAGCCCAGTTCAAGCCTGAGTAATAGAAAGTTGCTATTATGTTTGTTGCGCATTATGTTTTGTGACCAATGGTTTAAATGTAGCACATCCTATTTGATAATTGTGCCTTGCTCGACAACTCGCAACTGAGTGTTACAAGTGGATATGTTTTTGCTGGTTAATTTTTAACACGGTTTCAGTAATGCTTGGATGTCTTTTCTCTTTTTTCTCTCATTTTTTTTCTTATTTTTTCCCACTTTGTGTGCTTGCGTTTTTTATGAATGACTGACGACCTTTATTTTTCAAGCACATCTTTCTATGTCTTTCTAGGATTAAATATGTTATGCAATTTTAGGACTTCTGTGCAAGCGAAATGACAAATACTTGGTCTTTTATTGTCTTTCATCGATCAACAGACTAATTTTTCTATTGTTTTTCAGGCTAAAAGCATGTTCGCTCCCCGTTCCTATCGTGTAGTCCTATGCTTTTGTAGTTTTTACGAATCTTGTCTCAAAATGATGACCACTTTCAACAAATTGAAATATTTGTTTGGGAGAACACTCAAGGGCTCGAAACTTTGCTTCATCTTGTCGTAGTCAAAATTTGTAAATCCAATGAAAAAAACTTGGGTTGAAACGCTGCAAGTGAGGGATTTTTTGAATAAAGTATTTTTATTTTGAAAGCAAATCTTCACGGCTTCATCTTATTTGTGCAATAAAATTTGATTTCTGTGAGCACATATATTTTTTTGCATTTGTGGGATGAAACCCTTCATTCACAAATTGCATTCCTCCTAATCAATTTTTAAGAAATATGAGATCAGGCCTGTCTTTGTGACAGTTATTTGTATTAAACCAGCATTTGGTTTTGAGATTTGGAAGCAGCATTCCGATCGCTAGCTCATTGCAAGTTGCCTTCATTGTTGTATTGCTTTAAAGTGTTACTGAAATTGCTAGCCGTTAATGAGTAAATAATTAAAGCTAGTGAATTGCAAGTGTTCACTGGTTGTTGATATAGCAGCATCAAAAATTGAGCGGCAGCAACCCAATTTGTGTGCGGCCAAACATCCGTTCAAGTGATTACCAAGGTTGATATTAGGAAGGCCATGGTAAACCCATACCCGATTTTGCTTGATTTGCTTTTTCTTTTAACAGTGGCCTAATGTGGTCAATGTTCTCTGAGTGGGGAATATTACATCGATGCACGGTAGCAACCAACATACATGACTAAATTGGCCATTCAAAGTAGTTACAATCGAAAAACCCAGTCTACGCTTCAGTAGTAGAGGGTCGCTATTGTGTTTGTTGCGCATAATGTTTTGTTATCAAAGGTTCAAATGTAACGCACTCTATTTGATAATCGGGCCTTGCCTGACAACTCGCAACTGCGTGTTACACGTGGATATGTTTTTGCTGGTTAATTTTTAACACGGTTTCAGTAATGTTTGGATGTCTTTTCCCTTTTTTTCAAGACAAGATGATACATCTCTGTTTCTGAATACAACCCACTTTAATTGGGGATAGACTACGTATACTCGGGATAGGATCTTCGTCTGAGTCTAAAATTTTACCACAAGGTTTATTGATTACTCCAGATAAGGTTCTCTTCAAATTGTTGCATCACTAGCAGTAGCCATTTTCTTTAGTTCTGAACTTTTTTCTTTAAGGCAGGTTTTGAAGAAAAATTGTTCACCAATACAACATTCTTCTATGTTTTCTTTTACCTCTTGCTTGCTTATTTTATTAAATCTTTTTTTACCGTTCTTTTTAACCGTCCTATAGAAAACTAATATGCTATCGTGGCTGCGAATTTTTTAGCGGCCACTCTTCATTGGTCTGAAGAACAATTTGGTTTTGCTAATTTTACATAATTTTTTGCGTACATATATGGCGATCAGACGGCATTTGAAAAATCAAAGAATATATATTCAAACCTAAACTTTCAAGCCTCTAAGTTGGTCAAGGAGTTGTTGGAGATGAAATTCATTGTATCTGTTTCTAGATTGTGTCGTAGTTGCTCTGAGCTGATCTCAATATCGTTTTCATTGTAGCTCCGATTCCACTATTGTATCATTTTTTCCCCAATTTAGGCAGCGAGGTTTTTTCAGAGTGTTTTTGTAATTTCCTCAATAAACTGATTAGCTAATTGTATTCTGGCCTGGTTGGCGGACCAAAATGTAAGGCGTGATCTACCATAACCGATGAGGAAATTTTTATATCAATCAATTTGTTTAAATGATTCCAATTCCATCCGATATTTTTTTGCAGTTGCAATTAAAACTGTGAATTCGCTAATTTTTTGCGATTGCATTAAAAATGTCAGTCTGCAACTGGTGGTAATCTTAATTTGTTTAAAAACAAAAAGCAATTAGATCTGCTACAGAAGACGAACTACGGGAATTCTTTGTGTCCACCAGTTTAATCTGTTAGGGTAAGAAAATCAGACAAATATTTGTCTAAGACTTGTTCATGCATAATTTAAACTTTATTTTGCATTTTCTTTTGCTTTTTGCTCTCAGAAGTTACGATACAAGAGATTGAGCTTTTAACTGTTGAATTGAGGCTCATCTAATCTGTAGATACAGGAAAAATATTTTACAGCTCAAGACTGATTTTCAATAAAAGAGACAGAAACATGATATTTACTTGTCAAGTCCGTTAAACTTTAAAAATATTTGGTTGAACTATAGGAAGTGAACTGTTTACTTATGTTAAAATTATTGAATGCGTGTTAGGTTGTTGTCTTGATTCCCAATATTTCTTCTATTTTTTTCCGAGTGACATACTGTAACTATAAATATAACTGTACTAACAAGAGAGTGGATCAAAGTGAAGAGCAAAACAAATGGTTTTCTCATTTCTATTTTTGTGCTGATTCAAATTTTCTTGCTGCGCAAGATTCGCACCAACACAAAAAATTAACAACCATAACTTGGTTTTGACGCAATATTGAAGCAAAATTTTTTGTGAATAATTGCAATTTGAAAAAAAAATTGTAATTTGTCTTGTCAGACAAGATCGGTTTTCATGAAGCTTTTCTGTAATTTCTTTTCAAAAACTAGGAAGAACTGGACCGTAGGTTTTAGTTTTGGATTTTCACATTAATTTTATAAAGCTTTTAGAATTTCGCAAAATTTTTTAGAATTTTGCATTGAGAAGGAAATTTTATTTGAAATAATCGAACGTCCTGGTGAACAGTAATACTTAACTTTTATCGATTGTTTGACTAAACTGAAAATTTATCCCAAAGAATTGACCGCCATTCTGGCCTTCTGATAAGAACAACCCATGATCTTCTAAAGACATTTGGTTTCATGTATTCGACCGTGCTATCGAAGAGAAAACCTCCCAAACATTGGGAAACGAGGGCAATCTTAATCCACCACACAAAGATAAAAACTCCAAATAAGATCCCAACTACTCGAGAGGCATCAACAACTTACCTATTCTATTCAAAACATTCTCCCACGTTATCTAAAGCAGAACAAAAATTACACTGAATCATTCTCAATTCTTCAAGAAAAACGTACGAGGCTGCTCAATGCTTCCGTAAAGTGAAATCGACAATGTCAGCTATCTCTCGTCTGTTCAACGATGAAAGAATAAAGTGCGGATTCAACATCTGCAGCAAAAAGTCTTGATAAGCACCATCTCAATCAATTCAAATATTGGCCTCTCAGACACGACACTAGATTTCGCATGCCCCCTATTTAACGCAGTCACCGTTCGACAGCCTTGCAGACTCGTATGGATATCAATTTTTCCAAGATATGCTAGTATCTAATTGGTCCCAGCACAAACAAAAAAAATTCTATTTTTCAAAAAATGGGCAAAATTATTCGCTTCCTTCCTACAAAACCCCTTTTCGAAGAATTATTTTATAACGCCCATCTAAATATTGCGACATCAAAAGGCAAAAAACGATCCAAGCTAGCTTACTATTATAGTACCGGTCTCCATGAGAAAATTTGTAGAACACAACGCTGTTACCGTTTTCTATAACAAGACTGACATGTTACTGTACCCTCTGCCTTGAATCAGTTCACGATAAAAATCACATCCTCCTTTATAAATTATTCGCAACTGACGACACCAAACAATATACAGAAGGTATACTCAGATAACTTCACCCGCATCATCGGCCAACAATCTCTTACTGACTTATTGTTTGAATATCTATGCCTATGTAATAAACATCCCGACAATATTTAAATATACGAACACCAGAAACACACCAACTCAACTACTAAAATTTATAAGAAAAACTTTTATGGGAGCACAGCCGCAAAATCCGACCGACGTGTTGCGCCAATTCTTACACCCCGTCGCTCAAACTTGCTAATCAATCTTCAGTTTTGATAAAACAATGCCGATGAAAGAAATTGTTTTCTCATCGCAGAAGCACAAAATTATAGAACTTCATGTTGACATTGAGTTTTTGAACTGTAACAAAGAGACGACAACTCTAATCTTAAACTCGGATACTGATCAAGCAGGAAAAGGCCGAACTGTTACACCACCAAAAGGCAATATAGGTAAAATTCATGACAATCTTGAGGTTATTTGTGATGGCTTCAACTTCCAATTAATTAACGAGTTGCGTTATAAAAAAATCAAGAAAAACAGCAACGTCTTTGAATATAACAACTGCGGATACAAAAAAAACAGGCCCCTTGGCACAAGCCACTGTGCACCACAAAACTATATTCCCCTGCCCATTTTCTAACTGCCCTGTTAAGCTCTCAAGGAAGGACAAATTGGCGCCACACCTTGCCGAAGAACTTCAGGTTGCCCACTCAGAAGCTCTAAAAATTGCGGCAAGTGCCCTCGGTGTGAAAATTCCACAATTATAAGCGATAACATGAAACCAGAGAAGCAACGACAAGCCAAGAAGATTTTAATTTCAAATAACAATACAGTCGTTCAGGACTTAGAAGAGATCCGGAACATCCTAGAGAACCAATCTGATAACCAGATCTGACATCTGTTCTGGCAAAATCTTTGACTACTAGACTGATTATAACTTCGACTATCTGACTCCGTATTTAATAGCTGCCTTATAAACTACGTTATATACATTACGTTTTATAAGAACCTGTTGTTTGTTCTTTTTAAGAATGTAATTATCTTACTTCATTTCCTTTCAATTTTTACAAAAAGTCCCGAGGACGTTGAATTTTTTAGCTCTAATCCTCTGATTTATGACTGATCCCAAGCTAGCCATCTCTTCAATCCTTGTGGATTGTCTTAAAAAACACAAATTTGACTCAAAGAACTTAATCTATCTCTGATCGTTGTAGTGTTCAATTAAAATCTTGTTAATTCTGTCCATCAGACAGTTCACAGTTTGAACACGTGCGCATTGCGGAACGTAATTGAGAGTGCGCGCTTTGGCGAATTTAACAATTATATCAAAGTTAAAATTTTTATCTGTGTGATCGGAAACTGCGATAAGCCTAACATTTATATATTTTGGAAATTTAAACCATTCGCATTGTACAGAATGGTTTTGTGGTAGGCCAACGCAGATAATTTGATACAGGAAATTGCCAGATTCACACTGTATTCAGTTCAAGAGTCCTGAAGGTTACGAACACTCTGTGTTGCATAACTCATCAAGTTTTGACGGCAAATAATTGTAGATTATAATAAGGGGAAGTGTGCCAGTTAATCTTAGCTATTTTTCGAAGTGAATCAAAAAGTAGCTATGATTACCTGGCTCAAAAGAAAAGTATTAAATGGGGAAAACATTATGGAAACCTGAAGGGACACTAAAAAGGACCGTGTGCACCATCCGGCAACAATGGATGTTGGTCGGAACATAAGGGATGAATAGCACTTAGCCGGATGCTGCACTTCAAGCCGTTCCCCTCCAGACAGCGTAAAGACGGCCCAGTCACAAAAATAACTAACAAGTGGAGAGGAAATCAACTATACATATATATATATATATTATATATATATATATATATATATATATATATATATATATAGCACATATAGGGAAATGGTAAGGAAGGATTAAAATAAAAATAGGATATCAACGAATAAGCAAAGGAATAAAGTTAAGCAGCCAAACACTCAGTGCAGCCTTCCCTCATCCACGACGGCGCTAATCGAAGTCTCACTGAGAACACGAGGCTTGAGGGTGCGACATCCCCTCAAGCAGAGAACACAGCTCCTCAGAAATGCAAAGCTGATGTTCGTTCGGATGTAACTTATAGTGTCGACGTACGGCTCTCCGCGTTATTCGCTGATCTTGGTTGCGACTTGTTTCATAACGGGCGATGCTGATGGCCCAGCATCGCCCGAGCATGAAAAGCCAATGCGTTGAAACTTCTATGTTCGGTTTCGCCGATTTGCTCTTCGTACTTATTTCGCTTGATGTTTTCGTGATATTTGTATGCATCTTTTATGGTCTTAGAGCAGCTCATTTTGAGAGGTTTGAAAATCTTTACCTCGAAGAAAGTGCGATTAAAGCGGGAGCCCCACAGACCGTTTGCCTTGATGTCCAGTCAACCGTCATCATCAATAGTGGTGGAATTACTCTAGAAAATTTCCCCATCGAGCGACGGAAGTTTTGGCTCTATCTGGACATCGGGGCGAACGTCATACATCAGGTTTGCAAACAATCCTCTGATTTCGTTGTGTCGTAGGTGCGTATACCCGCCTTTGGTGAAATGTGGAGCATGGGCCAGGCTAAATTCTTTCCCGCATGGGCACATAGCTGGCGTGTTCTTCGCTTCCCATTTGTAGCGAAGTGATATTCCATCACGGAACTCAGTCTTGTTATTGTTGTTGTTGTTGTTGTTGTTGTTGTTGTTGTTGTTGTTGTTGTTGTTGTTGTTGTTGTTGTTGGGGATTTTCATTACAGAAGGGATTTCTTCCGATCAAAACAGTTATAGAAAATTAGTCCATGTCTCTCTGCAGTGTTGACAGTCACAACAGATCTGCAACGTGCAGACGTTTTATGGTTTGTACCGCATCATGATATCATTCCACATTTGCTTTAGGATTCTGTGTTTTAGGCCCAAAGGTCAAAACCATATTTTGATAACGGGAGCGCTAGCCCGCTATATGCTCCTTTCTCCGAGGGCAGCTGGATGGTATACTTCATTTCTGGTAGACTGTTTTCTATTCTGGATATTTTCGAGATGAGTTCACGTTGCATGTCTGCTTTCTGTCTGAGACTGATCTTGGTTTGTTCTAGTTCACATTGTTAAATTTCGAATGAATCATTATTGAATGACGCCGATGGATTTGAGAGTTCAATTGATTGCTCAAGATATTAATGAAGATATTGTGGGAGGGCGATATTAAGCCCACCGATTCTGAGAGGGAGAGAAAAAAGTTCTTTCCTCTTGCGTTATTTCTTTGCCGACGATGTTCGGTATGACTCGGCCAAGCCGCTCCTCCACCTTGTCCAGAACCCCGTCCGTGGAGGGTGTAGTACGAGAGGGTGTAGTACGAATCTCAACTTCTGTTGAAAACCTTTCGTCAAATATGCATAGGCATTCTGGTGAGAGGTGAGAGCAAATTGACCAAGTCTGTCCAAACTTTTTGTGTATTTAATTTCTGCATCTTTCAGGAAATATTTACTGGCCTCAGAGCTACCGATAACTGATTCCAGGTTTCGAGCGCCCTGCATGATTTCCACATTTGTGCCTGCAAACTCAATTGACGCCTGGCGCTCGCCTCCTGGCTTAATTATCAACTGACACTTCAGAGGATTGACAGGATATCCGTACTTGGGACCAAGCTGAGTGCGCTTGTCGAAGAGTGCCCTGATATCTTTCCGACGACGCTACGGTCATTAGCATACCATTTTTGTGTCAGGGAGTCATTGTGCAGTCTTGGTACTAGGGGTAGGATTGCGATTCCATACATTGCCATCCCGAGGGGACCGCCTTAGCACGTTTCTTTACCTCAAGAAAACTTCATGTAAAGAAACGAGCTAACCCGAAACCGACTGATGGCCAGATTGTCCTGGAGCCTCACTTCAACTCGAATCATTATGGGTGATAGCTCAACTTTTAGCCCAATTGTTCAGTGATGTCGAAACATCATATCTATTAAATCGTGTTCTCAGTGAGACTTCCATTAGCGCCGTCGTGGGGGAGGAAAGGCTGCACTGAGTGTATGGCTGCTTAACTTTATTCCTTTGCTCCTTCCTTGATATCCTCTTTTTATTTTAATCCTATTTAATAATTCTATCGCTACTTTTAGGCTCAATTTCTAGTAATTGGTAAGAGTTAGGAGACGGAAATCCAGAGCTCGAAGTTCGGTCTGCTAACATTGGTTCATCTAAGTTTGTAACATTGCTCTCAAGTTTGGTGTCAGTCCCAAAATCAACCGAATCAAATGAAATTTTAAGTCAGGTATACTAAGGGGATAACTTCTGGACCTAGCTATCGTAAAAGACTGCTCAAATGTATTCTGCGGCCCATCTCTATTGTTTCTGCTTAATAGCCTATTGCTGCTCAATCTACTTCTGAACAGACAGTATCCTTTTGACATAGATTGGAATGGAAGTCTCGCATCGCTACGGCGCTAATGGAAGTCTCGCATCATCATGCTTGGATTTAGTATTCACATCGACGGACTCCTTGATCAACAGTGTTGCACCTGCACACCTTGACATGTTTTCTGACCACCACCCAGTTGAGGTGAACCTGGCGATAAGGGAGAGGATAAGCAGGAGACTCAATCGCGAGTACTATAGCTACTGCAAATGCAGTTTTGATTCCGTCATTACCGAGATGAAAGCAAAACCTTTCCAGCCTTATTGCTATAGCAATATCGACGTCAATACAAGTCTTTGGTACAAATGGTTATTCGAGCTGATTGACAGGCACACCCCAAAAAGAACGAAGAAACGCCAAAGCTATCCACCGTGGATCACCCAGGAAACTTCTCATCATCTTAACCAACTGGCGACAGAGCGAAGGAAAATTGCCAAGAAAGGTTCTCAGCAATCAAGGAAATTATTACTACTGTCGCAAATTTGCGAAAGAATGCAAGACGAAAATCGAGCTGAGTATGAGAAATCTCTCTTCGCCACGAGAAACAAGCAGAAAATATTCAAGTACTTGAAAAGTTTGAAGAGAGACAACTTGCCACCCATGATTCAATCAGAAGCCACTAACTGTGAAGCAAGATCGGATGAAGAAAAAGCGAAACTCTTCAATTCATATTTCGCATCTGTTGTAACAGATGATGATTACGAGTACTTCGAACCTCCAAGTGGTCATCGCTTTGGCAACGTCCAGCTGGAACCCAGTGAAGCAGAGATCAGGGCTGAACTGGAGCGATTAGACCCAAACAAAAGCCGCGGAAACGATGAAATCCCACCAGTATTCCTGAAGAAAACTTTCAACGTTGTAGCCTCATCGTTGAAAAATCTGTTTGCGAACATCAAGAGACTAAGGAAGTTTCCGTCGGAATGGAAAATTGGCATCGTATCACCCATATTCAAAGACAATGATAGAAAAGAAGTATCCAACTACCGTCCTGTGACACTACTGAACATAGTCTCAAAACTATTCGAGAAGTTCATGTTTCGAGCACTGATGAAAGCCTTCGGAGCAGAAATAAGTAACTACCAATACGGATTCCGAACGAAACGTTCTGTTGTTCTTCAATTACTCTACAGCTTGACCCAAATTTACAAAATGGTTGGATCTGCACATTCCTTGAACTTTCTTGTCCTATTTGATTTTTCGAAAGCCTTCGATAAGATCAAACACAGCCAGCTCCTACGGAAATTACTACAACTTGATTTGTCTGAGGGAGTATTTGAATTAGTACGTGACTACTTAAGCGGTAGAACCCAAAAAGTTAAAATCAACAATGTTAAAAGCGAACCCCTCGTGATCTCAGCAGGCGTCCCCCAAGGATCTGTCCTTGGCCCGATCCTATTCTTGATATACATAAATGACCTTCCCAATGTTGTTTTTTCTTCAGTTGCCCTGCTCTTTGCAGATGATCTCAAGGTGATATTCAACGGAGATGACACCTCAGTACAGAAGCTACAGGAGGACATAAATAACTTACATTATTGGAGTGTTCAAAATCATCTGTTGTTCAATAGTAAGAAATGCTCTGTAACCGAATTCAAAGTTGGAAATCGACCAAAGACTCTGAACCAGATGCAGTTCATGCTTGGTAATAACCCGATTGAAAGTAAGGACCTCGTTAAAGATGTTGGTCTGATTGTAAATCGGCATCTAAACTGGGGAGACCATGCTAAACACCGAGTCGGCAAAGCAATGAAGTCACTGTTCCTTCTGCGACGAAACACTTCTATGGCTTTACCACAGGAATCAAAAGTACACTTGTACAGAGCGATTATTTCACCAATCCTGCTCTTCTCATCGGAATGCTGGGAACTTAGAAAATCTGAATACCAGATCATGGAATCCTTCCATAAGAAAGCAATGAGATGGATCTGCGGGAGTATTGACTACAAGGACGCTATTTTAAAATCGAATCTACTACCACCACTTTATTTTAAAGTATTGAAAGATCTGTTGATGTTGAGTAGCCTTCTGAGCGGCAAGTATGATGTGGAATTCTCAGAAATCCGAGTTGTTGGAGAGGACAGAAGGAAAAGAGTGGCACTCCCAGAGGTCAAATATGAGGTTCAGAGACTGAACTTCTGGTACAGAACGGGGTTTCGAGTGAACGTCATCCAGAAAGTGATGGACTTCTTCTGTGAGCAGCAACTGAAGAGGAAACTCATTGAATACATGTGGAGCTATTTGGAAAGAAACTGGAATGAGCAGAATCCTTGCACATGGACATTCATTTGTATCTGTGAAAACTGTCGTGCACATCCTAGAACCTAACAGCGGAAATAACATTCCAGTGGCATATCCACGAAGTCATAATAATAATAATAATAATAGACTGGTTCTTCCATATCCAATAAAATCGTTCACTTAAAATTCCTCAAGGCGTCTTTTAGTTTTGAGAGAATCTCACTGATAGAAACCTTTTGGTTGATGTCATCAAAATTGCACCAATTTGAACGTATTCGACAACCCTTTGCTCTTTCGGAAAGATCTCAAGACACCCTTTTTTAAGTTGTTGTTGAGTAAATTTGAGAACCATTTTGCTTTGGTTGTTATTTACTGCGTGAATGAGCAATTAAGTCTTGTACTAATAGTACTACTTAAATCAATTTTTATGTCATCTGATGGTAATTCAATTCAAATTTTATTGAACATAATGCTGATAATTTTAGCCAGATAATGAACAAGACACAATTATGCAAAGTGTTCCTTTCGTTATTAACTGTTTTGACAAATCAGTTGTAGCCAAATTTGGGAACATATATCATCTAGAATTTTGGTTACTTAGAAAGGAGGACACTTCTCTGTAACAGCCAATGAAGACGGCAAGAATCCAGATTACTACTACCAATTGATTTTACAGCGGATTGTTTTCGTACTATTTTCTAACCAATCCTAATTTATTGGGATCTTTATGGGGAACCATTTTTGAGCAGAATTTACTTGAGATAGTTTTATTCTGCTCAAAAAATGGGCAAACCTTTCTTTGAGCAGAAATTTTTTGTTTAAATCAACCTGTGGATTAGCTGTCATAATGGTTGTTATCTGCATACGACATAAAAACGCTATGTTTTAACATTTAAACTAATTTCAGCTGAGTAAAAATGACCTAAGTTGAGTAGAGAAGCTGATGGAGCTTATATCTGCATCAGCCAGGTGGGAGGATTGGGCTGGCAACAACAGCAAGTTAAATGGTGGGTATCTTAATCGACCGATTTTTACCGACTTGATGTTTTGTACTCATTTAATTGGGCATGCTTTTCAGAAGACGAATTTCATGATAGCGGTAACGGATCTTCGCCCGAAGAATCGTTGATATCAAGGAATGTTGAGCTGCAACTGCAGCCAATATCTCGATGCCGTGAGTATATTTTTAAATTTTCGGACAAAGTTTTTTAATCAAAAACTGCCGTATTAAAATTTTGTACGGTCCCAACAAGAGCTCGATGTTTTTGGTGATGCGATTCGATCGGCTCGGGCTGATGATGATGATGATGATGATGATGATAAATGGTTGGTGTATTCGCGCTGACAAAGCAACGGGATAGAGTCGTTTAAAATAACAGATATGCATAATGTCATTGAATGCTCGATCTTCATTCTTAAACCAACGTACTAATCCTCTGGAAAATTGAATCTAATCGAAAGACCAGTGATTTTAAATAAAGGTAAGACACAGTGAACGCGAAACTTTCAAAGCAACTAATATATATTTGTGTTAAAAAAGCAACCCCGGCGAATCTTATTTAAAACACCAGCAAAATTAAGTCAGTGGTAAGAAAATGTGTTTTACTTTAGATAAAACATTTTCGAACTCCTCGCCGTGTTCACTAAAATTATATGGAACTAGACTAGAGGCTGAAACTGAGGTTATTTGGCCGCGGTTAGTGCCACTCAAGAGGACCTAAAATTTCCACAGGAAATTTTCTCACATTTTGTTGAGATAGGACCTGGACCATGATGTCATCTATCTCGATTGCTATTGTATGTACTCTATTCCATGTTCTATTTATTTACTACATTATTTTGATATGATGGCGTAGGATATGACGACGATGATACCAAGTTTTTCCAACACTTAAGAGGAAAGAACGTAAGAGGTGCGATTTATAGTGGTAAATATACTTTTCCGCTCTTTTCTGGTGCATTTTTCAAGAGTAAAACTACCTGCTTTTCTAAAGAAATTCCATATGAAGTAATGCAGATATATTTCTGTGGCAGAGGTAGCTTGCGCAAGTAGATGTTAAGAGCATAGGCTATAGTGCACCACCCAGGTCACACCTGTTTCTTTTTCCTTTTTTGGATCTTTTATTGTATTCCACCTAAGAAAAGATGCGCTACATATATTAGGGTGACCTGCATTTGAGAACATGCATTGTAACTATTGCACCCCAATATGGGCTCCTACCATTAGCAACACAACTGGAACCAACTCCAGGTTCAAGAAAAATAGCCCCGTCCATACAAAATGCTGCGTTAAATTCGTTATCGAATTAGCCAAGGAAGGGAAAATGCGGTCTGTAAAGGCTCACATAAAGGTTGGCGGCGAACCTAAATGGCACTTATCGGGAACATGTGAGACTACAAAAGACAGCAACTAAATCGCAAAAAAATACAGCCAACCGCTTACAAACATTCATCAAGGTGCACTCCTTAAGCAACAAGTAGGACAGCAAATTATTAAAAATGGCACTACCAAATACTCTGGAGGAGGAACAGAGCTGCAACCCATGACATTTTTCCAATAAGCACAACTGAGACTGGCACATCAGTGGCAACAGCAGGAACTGATGTCTCAAATATGAGATGGTTTACACTATATATAGAACGTCTTCAGTTGCAAAAAAAGACCCAGATCATTGAGTAAAAGTTTTGAAAATTTATCCCTATGTTTCAGTTTTCCCCTAAATATTACATCGAATCACCTTTAATGACTTTCACAGCTCACCAAAACGTTTTAAATCTTAGAAGTATTAAAACTTTTGAGTTCTTGAAAAATATCTAATTTTGTGAATATTTTCTCAGATAAAAATTTCAAAGTTCTTGTTTTGTATTTGTATTTTTGTAGCTGTTGTCCTTACAGTTCACACTTTTGATTTCAACTCTCTTTTTTGGTGGGGAAGGGGGACAATTTTCGATATTTGTATTTAAAATTGTTTTCTCACGCCAAATGATAAGCATTTTTATCCTGCGTACCTACTTTTGGATATTTTCAACTGAAATTGTTGTCGCTCTAGTTTTTCACTGATTTTTGCGGGTCCGTTAATCCTTATCAATTTGCGGCAAAAATTTTTGAACGGTCTGTGTTGTTTTATTTTCGTAAATAGAGAGGACTTGTACATACAAAATCTTAAAACCCTTGAGCTGTGAGAAATACTCAATCTAAGTTTAAACGAGTTACAATAGAAGAATCATCATCTTAAATCAAATTTATCAAATACGTTTTGAAATTGCTGACGAAATGAAGGATAGATTTTCGGGCGCAGAAAAGTAATGGTGGAAGCCACCGATGTTCTTAATTAATAGCCGCACAGCGATAGCTGGGGCTATTATTGGCCTTCTCTTGGTTTTGTTACAATTCAAAGAATTTGAATTGTATTGGGGCGCTGTCTTTTTTTAAGATCTGTTCACACATTTTCATGATTTTTGAAGTCAAATTGGAGTAGTGATTTTGGTCACGCCGAAACAGGAAGTGGAGCGAAAAAGCGAGTGGTTTTGCGGCGTGAAATTTTTTCGCTCTAATTTTAAAGTAGTGAGAAAGCGGTGTTTGAACAAAAATTCGCTTTCTTGCTAGTGGTTTTTTGTTCACATGCGGCAATTTTACTTCGATTTTTACTGTTTTTTCGATTTTTTGGATCGGATTTTTTTCTAAATGGTTTTCCCAATCCATTCATAGTCCGTTCTAGGTCTAGTTTTTTGTTTGAATTGAATTTTCATTTCTTGCTAGTGGTTTTTTTGTTCACATGCGACTTTTTGACATTGATTTTCTGTTTTTTTTTCTTAGTTTTTGATCTGATTTTTTTTAAGAATGGTTTTCTCAATTCACTCATAGTCCATTCTTGGTCTAGTTTTTCAGTTTAGTCAATGAAAATTCTTTGAATTGTACGTCAGGACTTGTCCTGCTATGTTTTTTTTATTTCGTCGTCATGATTTTTGTTACGACCATATGACGTCACAGCCACTTTTTGTTCATTCGTTCATGCAATTTCAACTGAATTGCATGTGTGACGTCATTTTTCGCTCTTAATGGAGCGAGTTTTTTTGTTCATGCGCGTGATTAAATTTTTGGTCACACTTGACTTACCTCAGTCTCAAAAATGACTTCCTCACTTTGAAATTGACTTTTATTTACTTTAATTCAAAGAGATAAGGTCAAATGGGTGTGCGTCACTCTAAATGAAGGTTATTTGAGATCAGCTAATAGAGGCAGCAATAACTTATACAGATTTTTAATCAAAATATAACAGATCCGCCCTCAATGAAAAGACGAATTTTTTGGTCTGTCTTTTTTGCTGTTTTTTTAGACTGCCGATCTACGAATCTATTGCGGCTATTTCCTGGCAATCTGCCAGCTATGTTTTTATTTTGTTTTTTAATTGGAAACTGATGATTGTGTGGGTGTTTTAGATATACGAAGCTACCACCATGTTCCCGAGTTCGATAGAGTGAGGACAGTGAAATGCAGTATCTGTGGGAAAATTATCCGGGCTCAGAGCTTCGCAATGCACTGTGGTTGGATATTTTGACTTCATTTGAAGAAATTTTTATCTTGTACAAGATGTGAAAATACTCTTTGGTTTTAGCTCGGAGGCACAATCTTGATGTCTTGATAGATGATGATCAAATAGTTTCATGTTTGCAAGAACCCCTGAAGAACACTTCCTTAGACAATGTCCTTTCGTTCACTCCTAGTCCTGCAATATTTCGCGATGAGTCATTGGATAACAATATTTGTGCTCCGGTTGAGGAATCCCAGTTGCCTATTCTGCCGGCTCTTTCGGATAGAGAAGCTTCTAATATTTCTTCAGCTACTGAGGAGCAAAATTTTATGAGCGACCTTGGCACTGAAAAATTTGAAGAGCGCTTACTACCTGCGCCTATTGAAGACGAAAGTCACCCGTTTTTCATCAACAATCTTTCAGAAGACATCAATAGAAATAGTTATTTAAAGCCCCAACTAACTCCAAACACGTTAGAACAATTGAATATTTTGCCAGCTGGTGCTAATGCGTTCAATGATGAATCGGACCAAGAAACGAAGATTCCTTCCACTGAAAATCCTTTTATCCATTCTAACGTACCTCAGCAGATGCAAACTGAGTTGCATACTCCTATGGAAACGACGCAGCCAGCTCCGCCACAATATGCAATACATCCTTCGGATCTTAATCACCACCACAACATACCGTCATCAGAACAGTTCCAACCAATGGTCGACATGAACCCAATCCCAGTTTCGAACCACATGCCGCAGAAGATAGAGGTCCCGGATGACAGCGAGGACTTCTTGCCTGAAGATCTGAGGAACATTGTCATCAAAAAGGATTTCGATGTAAGTTCCGATGTCTTTCCCTTGAATATGTCTGGACACATCTGTTAAACTCCGTGCTGTCTATTTTGCGTCGGTCGCAAATACTGGTAAAGAAAAGAATTAGCTTCCAAAATAATCAACCCAGTGTTTGGAACCAAAGGTATCTGTGCATCATTGATCGCAATTTAAGCGTGACGTGTTTTTCTGCCTGTTTCAGTGTCCAGAGATGTCCAAGCTGTTAGAGTCTGACTTGAATTTTGGAACCAAATTCGACAAAGATTCTCTATTGGACTTATTTGCTCCGGAGCAACCGGTTGATGTCAAGTTGGAGCCTACTCTGGTGCCTCAGTTACCTCAACCACCTCCACCACAATTGCAGCAACCACAACCTCCACCTCAATTGCAACCACCGCCTCCTCCCCAGCGAGATCCACCAGTTATCAAGAAGGCAAAACAGACGAAGAAAAGTCCAAGGCGAAGATGTAAGTTTTTTTTTTATATATATAACGGTTATCTGTGAACTTGACACAATAAGCAAAACCTAGCAACTAGCCTCCTAATTTATGAACGTACCACAGATTGAAAGTAAAAAAGCTAGCAAATTGAATGTGATCTAAATTTTAAAAGCAAGGGTGTAAACGTGGGGGAAACTGGAAGGCTGGACTCGTTATGATGGGATAATCCTAAGTGGATGTTCAGTTGTCTTGAGAATTGTTTTGTTTTCAGCTCAAATCTTTGACCCTGATCGTAATTGTGGAGTGACCTTTTTAAAGAATGGTGTGGAGACGCAGTGCATGCGTGCTATAACTTGCAAGGTTAGTATAATCTTTCGACGAAACGTTGTTCAATCTGCAAAGGTATTTGTGATGTGAATCAAAGATTAGCTCGACACGGTCGGATGAGGCTTTGAATTTTTTTTACAAATATAGAATTTTTAAGGAACCGAAAGTTCATTCGATATTGCTATATTAGCATAGGCGTCCTTAATTGCTCTCGAACAAAGTTTGAGACAATTATTGTAAAAGTTTGTGTCTTCTTGTGTAATATTTTTGCTTGACCGTTTTATTCTAGAATATTCTTTTATTTCACTTCTTGATTGACTTTATTTTTACGCTTGACTTCTTGATTTTTGGGATCTATTCTGTTCCGTCTGAACTACATCCTGAGCTACATCCTCCTTTGAATTGAATTGCCTCCCCTGTCGTTCGAGAGCAATTTGTCCGACGTTAGTTTATCGCGGTTTATCGGTTTATGTTTATCGCTTTCTCTGACCATAAGTAAAAAGTCATCAATGTCATCGATGTTTTTACAGGCGCACAGCCTGAGTAGCCGAAAGGAAGTCCCTGGACGAAGCAAGCCTCTGCTGACGTTGATGCAAGAACTGACGGCTGAAAAACATGCGCTTAAACTGGAAAAAGAGCGCGAACTCGCTGCTCTTAATGGGACGTTACAATTGATCCCTCAACAACCACCCATCCAGCCGCAGACTTCTAACCCTATGGGCATGGGTGTGAATATGGTTAATCAATTAGAGTCGGGATTCATTCCAGTGAAGCAACCGATGACGCCTCAGGCTATGCAGCCACCTCCTTCGATATTTCCAATCATTGAAACTCATTCTCCTATCAAGTAAGATCGGGCTTCAAAGGTAACAGATGGCAACAATAAGCATTAGAGCCAACATTTGCTCTTTCGTCAACTTATCTTATTAATAGCCGCCCTCATCTTCTCAGCCGGCTATTATAGCGCTCCTATTTTTTTTTACAATTCAAAGAATTTGAATTGTTTTGGGGCGCTGTCTTTTTACGACTCGAAGAGGAGTATTGGAGAAGTCCTTTTTTTAATCAATTTTATTGGAGTGATTTTTGAAGCGGGAAATGAAACGCGTGAAAAAATTTGGAGAGATTTTGGTGCTGAACAAAAGTGGAGAGGAGCGAAAAGAGAGTGGTTTTTGTTCATACTGCTGTTTTTGAGAGAGCGAGAAATTGATGTGTGAAAAAATTTTTTCTAAGCGAGCGAAAATTTTTTGTTCACGTGCGGCATTTTAAAGCAGTTTTTTTTCATTTATTTTGGTTTAGAGGTTTGGTTATGATTTTGTTTTAATTTTAGGCTGGTTTCGGTAGTGGCTTGAAGGTTTCTGGAAATTCATATGAATTTTATGATATTTCGGAGGTTTTTAATGTATTTTGCAGATTTTCGGTCTAATTTTTGCGTTTTTTGACGATTATTTTGTTTTACTGGCTCAAATGGGTATTGAATAAAACCGTTCTACTTTCGTCAACTTATCTTGTAATAAATTGCTATCAGATGAAGATGGGTCTTGTCGAGTTTTAACCCTTATTTCTGGCATTCAGGTATTTATCAGATGGATTTAATTGGGCGTATTGAATGGCTTGGGTAAACTACTGATTCAAAAGGGTGTCGTGAGCAGTTTTGTTTGTTCGTACCCATTTTGCAGTTGTCTTGTCCATGCCTTAACTTGGTCTTTTTTTATGCGATTTTTCGCTTGACCGATTTTTCGTCTGACGCTTTTGACTTTTCGTCCTCAAAAACGGGATAAACAGGTAGCGCCCAGGGGGCATTAAGTGCTCTTAGAGCCTTTCAGCTCTGTTTCAGTTCAAACTTTCGGAGACTTATGGTGTGAAGGGCGGTTCTTAGAGGTTGAAGACACCTCCACTGTTGACCCCCCACCTCCCACTATTGCCCCACCGCGCTGTTGTCCCCCAGACAACTCTTGCCCACCCCCTCCGTCCCCATCAATCCCCCCGGTGATGATAAGTTACTGAAAAAATTTTATTTGCCATTGAATAGCTTTCAATTTTTAATATGACAAATTTTAGCGATTTTTTCAAAATAAAACTTGCATTTTTTTCAAGTTTTTTAAAAATGTTGGTCGGTTTTTAGAATTCTCCAGCCTCGAGCCGAGGAAACTCCTCTAGGGTTTGGTGATAGGTTACTGTACACTTTCTAAATGTAATTGAATGTTTTTCAAGATTTCAACATCACAAATTTTTGCAATTTTTTTGACAAAACTTGATTTTTTTCATTTTTTTTTTAATAGCCGCCCTCATCTTCTCAGCCCGCTATTATAGCGCTCCTATTTTTTTTACTTCGTCGAATAAAAAAATGTTTCGCTTTACCTCATTTTGCCGCCTTTTCAACATTTTGCGTGAAATCTTTTTGACTTCTCTAGGCTAGTTTCTCTCCTCTCATTCTGCTAAAAGTGATTTTGAACATCAGTAGCTCAGCAAAGCAATTCAAAATGAACAGAGTTAGTACAAAAATGGATGTCAGAAATAGAAACGGGATAAACCCATAAAGCCCAATTTTAGATGCCCGCTATTTGAACGTCGTTCCTATAAGTCTTATTTACCATCTGTAATGCTTATTGTTATTGATAGTAGCCCCTGTAGCCTCTCTCTAAAACAGAAGTGCCATCTCCATGAAATGCCATCAAAATAAATCGGACTTAAAAAATGCTTTTTTGTACAAAAATCTTTTTTTCAATATCTTTTATTTCAATCCCATTCATGCTTATTGGAATCAACGGCGTCTATTTTCCGGCAATCTGCCGGGTATGTTTGACCTTTATAGTCATTGTTCAGGTTTTTTGAGCCTCAGGGGCTAGAAAACCTCCGGTAAGATTTGATAATAGTTAATGGCAAATTTTTATTCGCTATGGATTAATTTTCAACTTTTTATTATCAAATTTTAACAATTTAACAATTTTTTAAATAAAATGGAGTATTTTCAAGTCTTTTGAAATTTTTTTGTCATTTTTTAGGTTTCTCTAGCCCCAAGAGGCACATATGCTCCTCTAGGGCTGGATTATAGGTTACCGCATAACTTCTAGATGTAATGGCATGTTTTTCAAGGTTCTAATTTCAACGATTTTTGAAAATTATTTGCAATTTTGAATCTTTTTAAATTTTTCTCATTTTTTTCCGGCACCAGGGTCCTAGGGACCTCTTCCAAGTTTTGATATTAACCTGTCGGATAGTTTCTAGAGTAAATGGTGTGGTTATCAATATTTTAATGACTGCTTCTGTAGCATTTATTTAATAAAAATTTTCAAAATTTTTGGAAAAATTATCATGTTCCAAGTTTATGGATCTTTATGAGCCGGTGAAACGATTTGAAGCTTGAAATAGGGATACTGGATAATATTTTTTAAGACAGTAAAATGATTTCGAAGATTTTTTATCATTAATTTTTGCAACATTTTGTTAAAATTTGCTATTGTTTAAAAAATTTTTGAATATCAGCAATTTTTTTAAAATATCAGCTTTATTTGATTAATTCACTAACAAGGCTAGAAAACTAAAAGTTGGAGAGTCGAATCAAGCTAAAACTAGCCTCACTAACTCTGGCTAGCTACTGAGGAAGCCAACTACTCGCCGGTTGTTTGAGAGCAATTCGCCCGATTTTAGTCGGTTATATTTTTCTAATGTACTCTTTAAGACTTCTGGTGTAGTAGATGGGTACCGCCATGATGATTAAATGTCACTGTAAGCATTTTTGACCCTCGCCCGCGTCGTTTAATGCAATGTCTAATAATAGAGAATGTTTTGGGACGTCTTATGGTCTTTTTACATCGCGTAGAGAAATTTCTGATAATGTCAATCAGTAATAAGAGCGAATACATGCGTCATTTTAAGGCGCGACATTTTTCAATTTTTAACTAATTGAGAAACTGGTGTCAGAAATTTGCATTTGTTTTTAAATCTTATTGCATTTTTTGCGTTCCGAGTTAAAAAGTTCTCTTGAAGACCGCCTTCTCTTAAAATTGTTGCTATCTGTGTACTTTTTTAATTTTTCAACTCTTTGTTCAGCAGAGCCAGTCTAGTCCAAAACAGCAAAATAAATAAAGCCGGGATATCGATCAGATCCAGTCATTGACAACTGCTCCATTAAGCAGTCAGAATTAAAATCACTTCTTGAGATCATTTGAGAAAATTTGAGATCAGTAGTTAGTAGCATTTTTTTCGGCTCTTAATGGAGATCTTTGTTTGATAGGTTGTCTGAACTTGCTAGATTTTGTGAACGAAATTTTTGTTACTATGACAATTATTAGTTTTGTGTGTCTTTTTGTTTTCCCTGTAGATCCAATAGCTCGCTTGTGTGATTTCCTTTCGTGAAAAGAAACTGGTAAAAATTGAGGGCATCAAGTTGAGCAGCTCTCATTAAGCGCGAAGTGTACGGTTCAGTAAAGCTGCTGAGCAACGCTTGAAGAAAAAACTCCGGGCAACGGCGAACTCTGGGCTGCTGATCAACGCTTGAAGTCATGTGAAATGCAATAATGGCAGCAATTAGCTTGTATCCTTGCTCACTGAGGACAGCGTCTTAACCAAACTACAAACAAATTCAACCCCGCGACCTTCGAGAGCAATCATTGTTAACGGTAGTCGTTGGTTGTGTTTCGTTGGTTTTCATCAATTTTCTGCTTAACGCTTTTTACGCGCAAAAGCGTAAGTCTTTTCTCGACGATTCATTTGTCGCAGCAACCCGTTTTGCTGAAATGTCTACATTTGGTCCTCTTTGGCGCACATTATATGTATTTTCTGTGATCATTTTGAATCAATCTATTTGATGGTCGATAAAGTGCGGTCGATAAACTACATTTAAGAAGGGTTTATCAACACTATGAAAAGGACTCCGCAGTAATTCCAAAAAGGGCCGGTATCAAATTTGCTGCAATCATTTTTGAATTCAGTTCTGTAACATGCCTTTGAAGCTTGCATCTTCTATGAGTTTTTTCCATAGGTGTAAGCTGAGTGTAGTTATTTTTGGGGTTAATCGTGTTTTCCTTTTTTGTTCAGTTGTCTAACGCTAATTTTCCGTTTTGATCATAGATTACTTAAATCGCTCTAAGTGAATTTTAGGGTAATTTCAGTGCTTCAATGCGTTCTCTAAATATCTAAAATGAAAAGTCTGATTTTCAATGATTGCTTGAATTTTTTCTAATTATTAGCCGCGAGCTGGTAGCCAGGCTAGTGTTAGACTCTTGATTTTTTGGAATTTAAAGAATTTAAATTGTACTGGGTCGCTCTTTTTGAAGATCTGTGCGCACATTTGTTGATTTTTCGAGAAGTGATTTTGATCAGGCCAAAACATGAAGTGGAGCGAAAATCGAGTGGTTCTGTAGCGCAAAATTTTGTCACTCGAATTTTTTAAGAAGGGTAAAAAACGATGCCTGAGCTCAAATTCGCTTTCTTGATAGTGATTTGTTCACGCGCGGCAATTTCACTTTTTACTGTTTTTTCCCTAGAGTATTCATCCAAGCCATTGCTTGAAACTATTGTTTGAAAGACACTGTTTGAAGTTTGATTTGAAAATAAAGATGAAAGAACTGAGAATTTTTGGACAAGTTTTGTGGCCTTTTAACAAGGGGGCTCTTAACAAGCTATTTTTCGGCCATTGTCTGGCAATCTGCTGGCTATGTTTAAATATTCTGGCCGCTGAAATGATTTGATCGCCAGTTCGCCGCTCTTCTTAGCCTCTGTTATGTTTGTAATTTTTAAAATTATACCGTAAAGCATAATGAACTCACGCGTGGTAGAAATGTTCTTTTTAGGATGCAAGAGAAAGTGAACTGCATACCTCCCCCTGCTGTGTGCAATGTTGCGAATGTACCACCTCCGCCACAACAGCAACCAACACCTGCACCCTTAGATCCAGCCCCGGAGGTTACTTTCACAGAGTCAGTGTGTCAACAGGAAACGAAAAGTGACGTCGAAGCACAAGAGCAAGATTTAGATCAAAATATGGTTAGTCGAAAATGTAAATTTTCTCCGTCAAAACGAATGTGTTCACCGAAGAAAAATTGCTCAAGAGAACAGAAATGCGCTCATATTGGGTCGCTTGACCCCTACTTGTGAAGTCAGGACTGATGATAGGGTATTACGGATTGAAATCCGCTTCTGGATTTGAAAGACTCCTTGTAGATTTTTACTGCTATAATCTATAATGAAAGCCTTGTAATTAGTTTCATAGCTTTTGGGCTCAAATAGCAACAATGAACTTAATAATCAATATTTTATATTGAATTTGATTTTTGGATGTTCGATTAAAGTTTCTAGACTTAGTTCGTAGGGGAATTGTTTTATTCGGAAACCCGGTTTATTCTGTTCTAATAAGAGAACTATGTTTTCAGTTGTGCCCGCTGTATGAGGCTAGAAAAGTGCCAGGATCCTCAATATTGTCTTTCAATCGAAGTGCTAGAAAGCTGAGAAACATCTTCTCGACACTGCTAAGTACAAAGCCCAAAGTACCCACAGCTAAGCAGATTGCGGACCCGGCAACCCAGATCAACAACGAATGTCACAAAGTAAGGCCTCGCAATGGTCATCAGATTATGGGGGCTTTTCCTAATTTCATGAGCCAGCAGCGCCTGGTAAATGGAGTAACAGGACCTGCCTTCAAATCCAGAATTGATAAAGTCCCTGTATCGGCTTCTATGAAGCAGCAACAAGCACATCCAATGGCATTCCTAAACCCTGATAAAAATCAGGCAGTTATGAATCCAATTCTGAACGATCAGGTAGTTTCTTCAATTCCATTGCCTACGAGTCCAGTGAAGGAAAAGGTTGCGCCTCAGAATTTCAGTCGACCGATGCAAGAGAATTTAATTACTCAGGAAGCGCCACATCAAAACAGTGTTACGCATACACAACCAGTTCCCTGTTACCAATCATCTCCAATGTCTGGTCCAATAATAAGCAATCAAACACCTGTAATACAGGCGAATCCAGATGTTCAAGTTGGACCTCAAATTCAAAGTATACAACAGAATAGGAAAAGAAAGATGCAACTTCCCGGAGGCTTGCAGAGCCAATCAGCGATATCACCAGTTGCCGCAAAGATGGCGGCCATTTCGACGCCAGACCAGATGTCGAACTCACCTGTGATGCAATCTCCACAGCCTCATCACATGGTGGCATTACCTAATCAACCACATCACACCTTGCCATCACCCGTTGACGAGATGTCCCCGAGAACCCCGGTAGGAAGTGTTCTTCACCAACCTATGTCTCATGAGGCCCCTTCATGGCCCACACAGATGCAGTCTCCAGTGGGGTATCCTCCAACTCCTTCACCTCAGCTCCCAGCCTCTCCTAACAAGAACCCCTACGCTGTACACCATCAGATGTCTTTGCAACAACAGAGTCCTGTGCCCGTTTCGCCAGTTTCTGGAGGAGTTATGGTGCCTCGCTACGGCAGTCCCACCCAGAATAACAATGTGGTCACCATGAAAAGCAATCCGCAGTATAGAATGCCGATGCCATATAAGGTAACTGGTACTTTTTCCTTTCGTACAACCTCAAGTGCTGTTTCCTAAACTGCCCTAATGTTGATGTATAGCTCTATAAATTACTGAGCGCAGTTCTTAATTAATCAAGGTTCTGAGCCAGTTTTGAAATGGCAATATTCCCCTTGTTTTTCTTCAGTGCAATTGTAGTCTCATTTCAATTGGATGGCTGCATTATATAGATATAGAAAAATTGTTTCCCTGAAGTTGATGCTTTCTTGAAGTTAAGGTCCGGAAATTTTTCGGAATCGTCTTAGACGAAGAGTTTTTCTGTCTAAAGCCCGACCGCCAAAAATTCGGAACCTATTTTTACTGCCTTCAGATGCTATTTTATAGGATATTAAAAGAAATTTCGTTAAATTTCCATTAAAGACAGTTTAGATATAATTTTTTTTCCATTCTATATAAGCCATAATAATATCATAGAAGTTTTTAGATAACTAATTTTCATCAATTCTCAATTGAATCATGTCAATTATCCCACAAAATGAAATCAATTTTAAGCTTGAAGCCATCCTTTCGAAAGCACACAAGCGCCTGTATCTTAATTTTTTTCAGTCAAGTTTTGTTTCCTATATTTGAACCTTAGCAATTGAAATCTTTAATTAAAAATTTGTTGCAGCCTCAATCCAATCAAGCCGCGGTTGCTAATGCGGAACTGATCCAGAGTCAGGGAAGTCCCAATCAGGCCAGGAGAACAACGCAAATGCCAGGTGCTATCTCTCTTTCAGGTAATTGTTCACATCTAAATGAAAGGTGTTCTGTTTTTAGCAGAGTAACTGAGCTAAGTCCGATACCTTTTTAAAGTGTTAGTGTCAATGTAATGTAATGGAAGAATGTGAATGCACAATTTGTTAATATGCCTGCTTTCATATTGCAGTATATAACGAGGAGCTAGACTTTATGTCCCCTGTGAGTTACATTGTGAGCTCAAGAGGTATCTGTCAATATTTTGATTTGCTTTAATTTTTAAGAAAGTCCGTTTGACGTGCGCGTGTTGTAGGTGCTCCAGAACCAATGCGCAATTCTTCGAATGAAAACATGCTTTCATCTCCAAAACACTCCAATATCAATTACATCAATGCAAACTCAGTGAGTCCAGGACAACAAACCAACCCCCCACAAATACCAGCCATGTCACCTCAGGCGAACCCTGCCACGCCTCTTGCGATGCCTGATTCGAGCGTCATTGTTAAGAATCCCAATCAGCAACTCTCACCATCTGCCACGGGATACCCCAACCCAATACCGAGTCAGCAGCAAATGGGTTATGGGACTGTGTCTCCCGGGCAATCAAATGCCAGGATGTACGCCGTTGGTCCTCAGAGCGCCCAGCATCAGCAGTTAATTGCCAGTCAAGTAAGTCCTCAAGGCCAAGGCTATGTTCAGGTGAATAGAATGATGAGACCTGGAGCCCAGCAACGATATGTGAGTCCGAACGGAATGAAAGCTGTTCCTTTGTCGGGATCTCATGTCATTTCAATGGGAACTGCACGAATGGCGAGTCGATTTATGTACCCTAATCAGATACCCAATGCAGCATATCAGCAACCCCAGATGCAGCTTGCCGGCAGAGGTCATGCGGGCGGTACCAAAATGTACGCAGTGAGAGGTATACCTGCAACTGGAGGTCAGATGATGACGCATGGCATGGGCTCTCACTACAGAGCACATCCAATGGGTAACCATCAAGGTGTCGTTGCAGCTCCTATGAGTGTCAATGCCAGAGGTTTGCAAAATGATTTCATTAGTAGCCGCACAGCAATTGCTGGGGCTATTATTGGCCTTCTCGTGGTTTTTTGCGACTCGAAGAGGAGTATTGGTTTTCTTCAGCTTTTTTTTTTACAGAAGTACTATTTAATCAGTCGCCGTTTTCACCTAATAGTGAACGTAAGATTGCCGTGTGAACTAACTTTTTCTGAGCGAGAGAAGTTTTTGTTCCTGCGTTGCGATCAGTGAATGACTTTTTGACGTTAAAAAGAGTTTGAGAGATTGGTGCATATAGATGGCAGTTTTTAGCCGTGTCGTCGTCCATTTGGCCCAAATTTTTTAAATTCTAACCTCGTTTTCTGTAGATATAAATTTTGATCGATGCCGCACGAATATGCAAACATCTGAAATCGAAACCACAATGTTTCTGAGAGCTTAATAACGCGTTTCGAGTGCAAAATTGGCCCATGTTTCTCAATGCTTTTTATAATAGACGCACAGCGATAGCTGGGGCTATTATTGGCCTTCTCCTGATTTTTTTATTTCGTCGTCGCGATTTTTGTTACAATCATATGATGTCACGAGCACTTCAAATCTGCTTTTTGTTCATTCCTTCATGCAATCTCAACTGAAGTGCGTGCGTGACGTCATTTTTCGCTCTTAGTGGAGCGAGTTTTTTTTGTTCATTTGCGTGATTAAATTTTTGGTCAAACTTGACTTTCCTCACTCACAAAATTGACTTCCTCACTTTGAAATTGACTTTTATTTACTTTGATTCAAAGAGATAACGTCAAATGGGTGTGTGTCCGTCTAAATGAAGGCTATTAGAGAGCAGCTAATAGAGGCAGCAAAAACTTACACAGATTTTTAATCAAAATATAATACATCAGCCTTCAATGAAAAGGCGAATTTTTTGGTCTGTCTTTTTTACTGTTTTTTTGAGACTTCAGATCTACGAAGCTACTGCGGCTATTTTCTGACAATCGGCCATCTATGTTTTTGTCAATTTTTAGCTTTTTTTAAATTAATTTTTGGTTCTTTTAGTTCTTTGATCGGACTTTTTAAATCAAATTAGTAAATAGATCAACATCTTTTTAATGATTCCTGATTTGGATGCCTCTTTTTGACGTGAGATGTTTTTTTAATAAAAATGTGCACATACTAATCCGATTTGGCAGTTTTTGTCAAACTTCTGGCTTTTGTTTTTACTTTGAGTTTATTTCATAAAAATCTTTTTGTGAATCAACGGCGTTTTTGGTTTCCCTTTGTTGCTATTTGAATTAGTTTTAAGGATAACTACTTAAAATTCAGAGTAACTTTTTACCGTAATTTTGAACATTTTCTTATCTAATTGTTTTACTGTTTCGCAATTGAGCTGTTTTCACTTCTTACTGAGACAAGAAAATGGCTATTTGATGTTCTTGAACCTTTTTTGATAAAAAACGAATAAGAAATCCTTTTTTATCTTTTTTCTTTTCGCTTTTTGAAGTAGAGTTTGCAATATAGTTTTTTGATTTTTTCAGAAATTGTGAATTAGTTTTTTAGATCTTTTTCACAATGTTTTTATGTAGTCTCCAAATTCCAGCATGTTTATTTGTAACATTCTCCTAAGACCTATATTATTTTTCGCCCAGCCTTAAAAATTATCAGTTTGAACTAATGATTTTGGTTTTTTTAGTAGCCGCACAGCAATATTTTGGGCTGTTTTTAGCCTTCCCTGTTTTGTTTCATTTCGTCGTCGCGATTTTTAACAAAGGCTGGGCGAATAAAACTATAGGTCTTTGGAGAATGTTACAAATAAACATGCTGGATTTTGGAGAATACATACATACATTGTGAAAAAGATCTAAAAAAACTAATTATCAATTTCTGAAAAGTCAAAAAACTCTATTGTAAACCCTATTTCAAAAAAGCGAAAGGAAAAATAGATAAAATAGGATTTCTTATTTATTTAGCAAAAAAAGGTTCAAGAACATCAAATAGCCATTTTCTTGTCTCATTAAGAAGTGAATACAGCTCAATTGCGAAACAGTAAAACAATTTGATCAGAAAATGTTCAAATTATGGTAAAAATTTACTCAAAGAACTAAAAGAACCAAAAGTTAATGAAAAAAGCTAAAAATTGACAAAAACATAGCTGGCAGACTGTCAGAAAATAGCCGCACTAGCTTCGTAGATCTGCAGTCTAAAAAAACAGGAAAAAAGACAGACCAAAAAATTCGACAATATGACGACACAACCACTTTAAATCTGCTTTTTGTTCATTCTATTTCAACTGAAGTGCGTGTGTGACGTCTTTTTTCGCTCTTAGTGGAGCGAGTTTTTTTGTTCATTCGCGTGATTAAATTTTCGTTCACACTTGACTTACATAACTCTCAAAAATAACTTCCTCACTTTGAAATTGACTTTTTTTTACTAAGGTAAAATGGGTATGTGTCACTCTAAATAAAGGTTATTTGAGAGCAGCTAATGGAGGTAGCAAAAACTTACACAGATTTTTAATCAAAATATAACATAGCTGCCTTCAATGAAAAGGCGATTTTTTTGGTCTGTCTTTTTTACTGTTTTTTTGAGACTTCAGATCTACGAAGCTACTGCGGCTATTTTCTGACAATCGGCCATCTATGTTTTTGTCAATTTTTAGCTTTTTTTAAATTAATTTTTGGTTCTTTTAGTTCTTTGATCGGACTTTTTAAATCAAATTAGTAAATAGATCATCTTTTTAATGATTCCTGATTTGGATGCCTCTTTTTGACGTGAGATGTTTTTTTAATAAAAATGTGCACATACTAATCCGATTTGGCAGTTTTTGTCAAACTTCTGGCTTTTGTTTTTACTTTGAGTTTATTTCATAAAAATCTTTTTGTGAATCAACGGCGTTTTTGGTTTCCCTTTGTTGCTATTTGAATTAGTTTTAAGGATAACTACTTAAAATTCAGAGTAACTTTTTACCGTAATTTGAACATTTTCTTATCAAATTGTTTTACTGTTTCGCAATTGAGCTGTTTTCACTTCTTACTGAGACAAGAAAATGGCTATTTGATGTTCTTGAATCTTTTTTGATAAAAAACAAATAAGAAATCCTTTTTTATCTGTTTTCTTTTCGCTTTTTGAAGTAGAGTTTGCAATATAGTTTTTTGATTTTTTCAGAAATTGTGAATTAGTTTTTTAGATCTTTTTCACAATGTTTGTATGTAGTCTGCAAATTCCAGCATGTTTTTTGTAACATTCTCCTAAGACCTATATTATTTTTCGCCCAGCCTTAAAAATTATCAGTTTGAACTAATGATTTTGTTTTTTTTTAGTAGCCGCACAGCAATATTTTGGGCTGTTTTTAGCCTTCTCTGTTTTGTTTCATTTCGTCGTCGCGATTTTTAACAAAGGCTGGGCGAATAAAACTATAGATCTTTGGAGAATGTTACAAATAAACATGCTGGATTTTGGAGAATACATACATACATTGTGAAAAAGATCTAAAAAAACTAATTATCAATTTCTGAAAAGTCAAAAAAAACTCTATTGTAAACCCTATTTCAAAAAAGCGAAAGGAAAAATAGATAAAATAGGATTTCTTATTTATTTAGCAAAAAAAGGTTCAAGAACATCAAATAGCCATTTTCTTGTCTCAGTAAGAAGTGAAAACAGCTCAATTGCGAAACAGTAAAACAATTTGATCAGAAAATGTTCAAATTATGGTAAAAATTTACTCAAAGAACTAAAAGAACCAAAAGTTAATGAAAGAAGCTAAAAATTGACAAAAACATAGCTGGCAGACTGTCAGAAAATAGCCGCACTAGCTTCGTAGATCTGCAGTCTAAAAAAAACAAGAAAAAAGACAGACCAAAAAATTCGACAATATGACGACACAACCACTTCAAATCTGCTTTTTGTTCATTCTATTTCAACTGAAGTGCGTGTGTGACGTCTTTTTTCGCTCTTAGTGGAGCGAGTTTTTTGTTCATTCGCGTGATTAAATTTTCGTTCACACTTGACTTACATAACTCTCAAAAATAACTTCCTCACTTTGAAATTGACTTTTTTTTACTAAGGTAAAATGGGTATGTGTCACTCTAAATAAAGGTTATTTGAGAGCAGCTAATGGAGGTAGCAAAAACTTACACAGATTTTTAATCAAAATATAACATATCTGCCTTCAATGAAAAGGCGAGTTTTTTGGTCTGTCTTTTTTACTTTTTTTTGAGACTGCAGATCTACGAAGCTATTGCGGCTATTTTCTGGCAATCTGCCATCTATGTTTTCTTTTGATTTTTAAATTATTTTTTGTGCAATTGATTTTTTTTTCTTATGTGGCAATGACGTTTTGATTGCTTCAAATTTAAAAATTTTGATTAACACTTTTGTACAATCTTCTAAGGGCTTGTATTTGGTAACATACGAAATTTTGCGTTTGATTATTGTTCTGTCTCTGTATTTTTTTTTCATTATTAATTTTGGTTTGATTAATTTTCTGGTCACTGTTTGGCTTTGTCTGGTTTTTTTGTGATTTAAAGCGACAACTAATGTATTTGTCAAAACGGGAAAGTTTATTTAGCCATCAATTGATCACTGTTTTTATATTGCAAAAAGTTTTTCAATCGAAAGAATTTACGGAAATTGAATTTTTTGTAACCATTTTTGGCCATTTCTTGCAGTATTTAGATTGTTCTTCCAAACATGCTTGCGTACTTTAATGTTTTCAATTGCTTACCAAAAAGGCGTGTTTTATAGATAGGTGTAATGTAATTTTTTAGTTCAGTCGGTTTCATGGGCTATCTTTATTTTTGACTGATTTTTTTGCTTTTAGTAGTCACTTTAGTAGGAACCAGTTGATATAAAAGGTAATTCTTTGGCGAGGAGAACTCCGGCCATGTTTTTAATTCGGCGTCAAGATTTTTTACGACTCTATGACGTCGCAACCACTTCAAATCTGCTTTTGGTTCATTTGTTTATGCAATTTCAACCGAAGTGCCTGTGTGACGTCATTTTTCAATTTTATGGAGCGAGTTTTTTGTTCATCCGCTTGATTAAGTTTTTGGTCACGCGTGACTTACCTCGCTCTCAAAAATGACTTCCTGACTCTGAAATGCTGATATAACAAAATATTTTTGTCTGTCTGTTCTTTTACTATCTTTCTGAGACTGCAGGTCTACGAAGCTATTGCGGCTATGTTTTAAATGTTCTGCTTCGCGTCAAGGGTTTGTTTTGTATTTGCGTATTTACTCGGGGCTGAATTAGCAAGCACCAAAATATTTTTCATCTCTAATGTTTCAAATTATAGTTTTCAAATAATATTTCAAATAATACTAAAACATCTCTAATAATTTGTTACAATTACAATTCTGATTTGGACAGAACTAATAATTTTGAGTTTTTTCAACTGTTGCGTCGCATTGTTTCATTGAAGCCAACCTTTTCGTTATACTTGGTCAAAATCGAACTAAATTAGAATCTAAAATGATAATTTCAGTCTGTGCATCATCTGCGTTTCAGTAATGTCACCAATGGGCCATGCAGTATACAGAGGCCAAGCGTGGCAACCTGCAGTAGGCTACCAAGCCATGTATCGGCCACAACAATCACCTCAACATATACAACATCATCCTACACAAGCCGCAAAGCCTCAACAGCAAGTTTATGTCAACAATTCCTACAATGGCCCAGCAACAGGCTATGCATACTCAGGATCTCCCCAAACAGTGCAACCCCCACAGTATTTCCAAACGAAGGATCCCTCAAGCATCCAAGCTGTGACGTCAGTGGCAGGAGGGGGAGGAGGAGTAGTTCAGATGTCCATCAACAGTTATTCCCCTAGCTTCCCACCCTCTAATATGGAACCATCTCCACATCATCAAAGTCATCAACAATTTAATTATGGTTAGTGTTCTGATGATTGCTTTGAAAAACTAAAATGATTTTGATTATATCTGATTATAGCTGCGAAGCTATAAGCTGAGCGGAGCTATATTGCGGTGCTCTTGGTTTTCTTTTTAATAGCCGCCGTCAGCCTCTCAACGGCTATTATTCAGGCGCTCTCCTTGTTAAGATTCGAATCGAAGTCTTTATGTTTAATAGCGGCCCTCATCTTCTCAGCCTGCTATTATAGCGCTCCTATTTTTTTACAATTCAAAGAATTTGAATTGTATTGGGGCGCTGTCTTTTTTTTAAAGATCTGTTCACACATTTTCATGATTTTTGAAGTCAAATTGGAGTAGTGATTTTGGTCACGCCGAAACATTAAGTGGAGCGAAAAAGCGAGTGGTTTTGCGGCGTGAAACTTTTTCGCTCCAAATTTAAAGTAGAGTGAGAAAACGGTGTTTGAACAAAAATTCGCGTTCTCGCTAGTGGTTTTTTGTTCACATGCGGCAATTTCACTTTGGTTTTTACTGTTTAATAGCCGCGAAGCGATAGCGGCTATTATTGGGGACATCGTGTTTTTTTTTTAATTCTGACCTGACTTCTTGGAATTGACTTTTTCACTAACTTCTATTGCTTTGCAGTTAAAATTTTTGTGCGTGACGTCATTTCTGCTTTTAGGCCAATTGCGTGACTTACCTCACTCAAAAAAATGACTTCTGAACTCACTTATGGAACTTTAAATTTTATGAACATTTTAGTTAAGATCAATAGTGTGCATCTAAGTAGTGCCAAACATATATGCCCTAATTCTTGAGTATTAGTCTTGAGTTTTTGAATTTGAATATCAATTTTGAAAAAGCTCTCTGAGCTTTTTTTCCTTATAGACCGTATGTGTCATAAAATTGACAGTCCGAATCTAACCCTAGTGGTCTATTAAAGGACTGGTGGTCGATCTGTCTATCTTATTTCTTTGGTTGTTTCAATTCATGGAAGGCAACAAGCGTCTAGCGCGGCTATTTTCCGGCAACCTGCCGGCTATGTTTTTAATAGCCGCCCTCATCTTCTCAGCCGGCTATTATAGCGCTCCTATATTTTTTTTACTTCGTCGAATAAAAAAATGTTTCGCTTTACCTCATTTTGCCGCTTTTTCAACATTTTGCGTGATATCTTTTGACTTCTCTAGGCTAGTTTCTCTCTTCTCGCATTCTGCTAAAAGTGATTCTGAACATCAGTTGCTCGGCAAATCAATTCAAAATGAACAGAGTCAGTATAAAAAGTTGAAGTCAGAAATGGAAACGGGATAAACCCATAAAGCCCAATTTTAGATGCCCGCTATTTGAACGTCGTTCCTATAAGTCTTAGTTATCATCTCTAATGCCTCTCTCTAAGAAACAGAAGTACGTTATGTTCAACTACGAAATGCCATCAAAATAAATCGGACTTAAAAAATGTTTTTGTGCAAAAATCTTTTTTTTTCAATATCTATTCTTTCAATCCCAATCATGCTTATTGGAATCAACGGCGGCTATTTTCCGGTAATCTGCCGGGTATGTTTTCGGTTTTTGGATTGGATTTTTTTCTAATTGGTTTTCTCAATCCATTCATAGTCCATTCGAGGTCTAATTTTCTGTTTAGTCAATGAAAATTCTTTGAATTGTACGTCAGGACTTGTCCTGCTATGTTTTTTTTACTTCGTCGAATGAAAAAATGTTTCACTTTACCTCATTTTGCCGCTTTTTCGACATTTTGCGTAAAATCTTTTTGACTTCTCTAGGCTAGTTTCACTTTTCTGTCATTCTGTTCAAAGTCCTTCTAAACAGCAGCTGCTCAGCAAAGCAATTCAAAATGAAGAGAGTCAGTATAAAAAATCAAAGTCAGAAATAGAAACGGGATTAACCCATAAAGCCCATTTTTAGATGCCCGATTCTTGAACTTTGTTCTCATAAGTTTTAGTTACTATCTATAACACTTTTTGGTATTGATTCTAGACCCTGTAGTCTCTCACTGAGAGACAGGACTATGTTCAACTACAAAATGACATCAAAATAAATCGCACTTAAAAATGTTGTAGAAATAACAATTTTTGTTGATATTTTGGAATCAACGGCGGCTATTTTCCGGCAATCTGCCGGGAATGTTTTTCTGTTTTTTTTATGAGTGACCGAGCAAGAAAACCGGAAGTTCAGGAAGTGAATAAAGTTTGAAAAAGTGGTTTTAGTGAACAATTTCGAAGAGCGGTGGTTACTTTGTTCATGCCTCCTTTTTAAACAGAGCAAGAGCTGTAGGTGTAAAAATATTTTTGCTGAGCGAGCAAATTTTTTAATCACGTGCGGCTTTTTCATGTTTGGCGGTTTTTTTGAATAGCCGCAAAGCGATAGCGGCCATTGTTGGGGATATCGTTTTTTTTTTCAATTCGAAGAATTTCAATTATATTGGGGTGCTCTCTTTTTTGATCCGTAGACACTTTTTCATGATATTTGAAGTCAAATTGGAGTGGTGATTTTGGGCACGCCCAAACAGGAAGTGAGCGAAAAGGCCAGTGGTTTTGCGGCGTGAAATTTTTTCACTCTAATGTTGATGTAGAGTAAGAAGTTGGTGTTTGAGCAGAAATTCGCTTTCTCGCTAGTGGTTGTTTTGTTCACTTGCGGCAATTTCTTTTTGATATTGTTTTTTCGATTTTTTTTGGATAGGAATTTCTTAATGATTTTCTTGCTAGTGGTTTTTTTGTTCACTTGCGGCATTTTGACTTTTCTGTTTTTTTTTTTCATTTTTTGTTTTTTAGGAAATTATTCTCCCAATTCACTCAGCGTCCGTTTTATGTCTAGTCTTTTGTTTAGTCTATGAAAATTCTTTGATTTTACGTCAGGACTTGTCCTGCTATGTTTTTTTAATTCTTCGTCTCCATCGATGATTCGTTTGTCCTGACTTCTTGGAATTGCCTTTTTCATTTTCAGTGATTTCTACTGCTTTGCAGTTAAAATTTGTGTGTGTGATCTCATTTGTTCTGCTTTTAGGTCAATTGCGTGACTTACCTCACTCAAAAAAATGACTTCTGAACTGGTTTAGTGGACCTTAATTTTTGTGAGCATTTACCAGTTAAAGGTCAATAGTGTGCATCTAAGTAGTGCCAAACCTATATGCCCGAGTTTTTGATTTCGAATATTAATTTTGAAAAAGCTCCATTAGGTTTTTTTTAATTATAGAGCGTGTGTCACCTAAATTGAGTTCAAATTTAGTCAAATTTTCTAGTGGCCTAATAAAAGACTGGTGGTCAATCTTTCTATCTTATTTCTTTAGTTTCAATTTATGGAAGGCCACAAGCGTCTCGCGGTATCGCGGCTATTTTCCGGCAATCTGTCGGCTATGTTTTGTTTTTGAAACTTTTATGTTGTCTAAGAGGTTATTTCATACTAAAGTCATAGTCTTAAGTTTCGTTTGATTGCGTTTCGAAGGATTTTGGTATTTAAATGGAGTTTCACACTAATTTGAAGGTTTTTCAACTAATTCTCCGGTTTTAAGGCTGTTTTCAGCGATTTCTCGCCTCATACTTGTAACTGAATGTAAGAATAATGCACGTGAGCAGTTTCAATTATAAATGAAGTTTTGATTCTTTGTTACCAGGCAATTTGTTTCTTTGATTTTTGACAAAAAGTATCGAAACATTGATAATTTTCTTAAGTTTTCTCGTTTTTCGGTTTTCAAAATAAGGATGTTATTGTACTTTTCTTTGGATTGTCCGAATTTTTGTGAGCATTTTAATTGTCTCCGTTGCTTGAAATATTGTTTTTTCTTTGTATTTGTACTTGTACAAATTGGAAAATTAATTGAAGTTCTGTTTTTTTTTTTGGTTTAAATAATTTTTTCAGTTAAATTTTGTTTTTTTTTTGTTTGATTAATATTGTCTTCGCTCTCCTTTGATGCGCACTGCGATCAGAGACTAGCTATTCGACAGGCTGCTTTATGTCGAACGTATCTTCAAGTCTTTTCGGGAATACTTTTGGCTATGCTTTTTTTCACTTTTCCTTTTGATCACGTTTTTCGTTTTTCGTCTTCACGCTTGACTTCTGACCTTCCTCACTCACTGTTTCAGGTGAGTAGATTTTAACTTTTTTCACGCGTTGAATTACGCAATGCAGTGAATTCATTCAAAGTCAATAGGGCAAAATTAAAAGAAACGGGATTAACCGATAAAATCTTGTTATTAAGTGACAGTCCTTAGCTGAATATTTTTCAGTCTATAAGCTAAATTAAGTGTATTTTAAGAGTCTAACTGAAACTGGACGCCAAATTTGAAAACTTTACTGAAAAAAATTCCGTCAATTTCTATCCCCTTTTCTCGTCATTTTCTGTTTCAATCCCAATGTGCATCAAGCACGTCGACGGCGGCTATTTTTCAGCTATGATTTGCTTTGTCGTCTGACGCTCTTATTACATTTGTTCACACAGCAAAGCTGAAAAAGTTTTGAATGACTTCTTCCTATTACTAAGGGTATTTGCGCTGGTGACTTCATTTCTCACCCTTTAGCGAACGTTTAAAGTTCATTTGAGCGATTAGATTCTGATCACACGTGACTTACGTCTTTCAATAAAATGACTTTTGCACTTTAAAAATTAAGTTTTATTTTAATTGGTTTCAGGTGAAAGGAACTCATATGTATAGTAAATGTCCCTAATGAAAAGCGCTTCTGCGCAATGAATATTTACAAATTTTATTAATTTGTCGCTAAGTGTTTTTTCACATAGTTTTTTGAGCGGCGCCTATTTCTTAACATATATCTGTATCTGTTTCTATCTCTCTCTCTCTCTCTCTCTCTCTCTCTCTCTCTCTCTCTCTGTTTTCTCTATTATAGGGCACTAAAGTCTTTTTTTTCTTAGCTATTCCGGCAATTTTCCGGCTGTTTTTTGCTTTGATAGAACAACAGAACCTTTATATTAATTGCTCTCAAATGAAGTTTGTTGCAATTATTTTAGACCTGTGGTTTTTCGTGCGATTTATTGCTTGAAAATTTTTTCTCTGATCCTTTCAACTTTTCCTAAAAAGGAGATAAACAGGCAGAGCCAGGAAAGCACTAAGAGACTGCGCTGTTCTCTTAGAGCCTTACGCCTTGCTAGTCTCTAAGTAAATTAGGATTTAAAAGTTCAGTAGAGTGATTGCTGGCTGACCTCAGTTTTAGGCTGAATAGTTTTCAGTTTATAAGCTGAATTAAGTGTATTTTAAGAGTCTAACTGAAACTGGACGCCAAATTTGAACACTTTTTCATACTGAAAAAATATTCGTCAGTTTCTATCCCCTTGTCATTTTCTGTTTCAATCCCAATGTGCATCAAGCACGTCGACGGCGGCTATTATTCGGCTATGATTTGCTTCGTCGTCTGACGCTCTTTTTCGTTTTACATTTGTTCATACAGCAAAGCTGAAAAAGTTTCTGAATGACTTCTTCCTATCACTAAGGCTATTTGCGCGGGTGACTATATTTCTCAACCTTTAGCGAACGTTTAAAGTTCATTTGAGTGATTCGATTCTGATCACACGTGACTTACGTCTTTCAATAAAATGACTTTTGCACTTTAAAACTTAAATTTAATTTGAATTAGTTTAAGGTCAAAGGAATTAAGTATAGTAAATGTCCCTAATGAAAAGGCTTCTGCGCAATGAATTTGTACAATTTTTTTAATTTTATGGCTAAATGATTTTTACATAGTTTTTTGAGCGGCGCCGATTAATTTTTCAACATATATCTATCTACACTACCCTTCCCCCCAATCGCTTGACCCCACCCCCATCATTTGCCCCCGGTGCATCCCCCACCCCAACCCCGTCGCTACGCTCACCTCACGCTGCAATTACGCTAGCCTCATTAAACCCTTCTAACGTTAGCATCCCTGAGCCCCAGCCGGCTGCTACCAAAGCCGACCACACGCTTGTCCTTTGAGAGCCATTAGCCGCAAAGCGATAGCTGGGGCTTTTAATGGACTTCTGGTTGTTGAATTTTTGTCAAGATTTTTGTTACGACTATATGACGCCACAATCACTTCAAATCTGCTTTTTTTCATTTGATAATGCAATTTCAGATGAATTGCGTACGTGCCGTCATTTTTCACCCTCAAGGGAGATAGTTTTTTTGATATCCTCAATCTGAAATATACTTCTTAACTTGTTTTTCAAAGAGTAAGCTCAAGTGAGTGCGTGCCACTCTAATTGAAGGTTTTTTGAGAGCAGCTAGTAGAAGCAGCGATAAGGTAAACAAATTCTTAATCAAAATAATGACATCTCAGTCTTTATTAAAAATGATGTTCCTTTTTTGGCCTGTTTCTTTTTACTTTCTTTTTGAGACTGCTGATCTACAAAGCTATTGCAAGTATTGTTCTAGCAATCTGCCAGCTACATTTAAATATTTAACCTGTTATGGTTTACTACAAGTGTTTGTTTTAGTTTGATTTGTATTAGGGCGCTGTTTTCCTGAGGCTAGAAGAATATCGGAGAGTTTTTTAAATTACACTCGAAAAAGTGTTGTTTTTGCTTATTTGTATTGAAACTAGCATTTGTATCCCCTCTTTAGGACGATTTAGGATGTCTAACTACAGAATGACATCAAATTGTTCTTGCTCAAAAATCAATATTTTCGGATCTTTCAATCAGAATTGGGGTTTCGAGAATTAACGGCGGATATTTTCCGACAATCTCACTGGTATATTGCAACAATAAATTTAGCTATGTTTTTCTTGATTTATAGATTAATATGTTTTTCGGCTACAGTGTCTTTTTTTGAACCTAGATTCGAATTATTTGACAGGCTAGTTTTTTCTACGAAGATAAATTCTTTGGTTCCGTATTTCTTCCGGCTGTTTTCTAATCAGTTATTTAAAGTGAATTTGATGCAGGAAACGAAATACGTGAAAACAATTGGAGTGCGGTTTTTTCAGGCAGTTTTTTACTGTTTTGTTCAAGTTTTAGGCTATTGATCTGATTTTTGCTAATTTGTTGGTTTTGCAGCTGTTTTTTTTGGTTTTTAGAAAAGTAAAGTAAGTTTTTTATCATCATTTTGATTTATTGCAGTCATTGGTGTCTGAATAAGCGTCTTGCACAAAGGAAAGATATTTATCAATTTATTGCAGTTTTGATAGATTGCAAAAACTTATGTGGAAATAATCGATTTCAGTTTGTTTTGGTGCTATTTTGTTCTGTTAATTGACTTAAGTTAGTTTATTTTTTTGTGATTGGTGTTAATAGTTTTGTAAATATGTAATAGTTTTCTGAGTCCGTTTTTTTGTCAAGATGAGTCTTTGAGCCGTTTCCGGAAAACTTCAGGCTTGTTTTTCAAGATCTTCACATTTTTTCATTTTCGAAATTTTGATTTTGATGACGTCGCAACAGATGATGTAGAGGTAATCCGAGTGGATTTTGGGGGTGAATTTTTTCACTAAATTTCACGAACGTTGTTTGAGCAAAATTTTACTTTTCGCTTGTAATTTCACATACGTTATATTGACTTCTGTTTTTATTGTTTTGTTGATTTTTCCTGCATGTTTTTCCGAATCAGTTTCTATTGATTTTTATGCGCATTTTTAATTTAGTTAATAACAATTTTGAGATTTGTGGTTCAGTTCCGTTGCCGCTTTTTCTTACAATACACATTTTATGCTGGCTTTTTATTATTTGTGCACACTTTTATTCGACTTCGTTGCCAGTGAAATGTTATTTTAATAATGAATTTCTCCCCGCTGGTGTAATTAGGGCAAAAAAGCGTGTATCTCATGAACGTCATAATCTGTCTAGCTGCTCGAAAAAGGGCGTGGGATATTGGTGTTCGAACAAAACATCAATTTCGATTTTTATCGATTTTCTCATCAGCTTCGTATTGAGGAATAAAGGACATTCATTAAATGTTTCGGGGTATAGAGTTTGAATTTTAGCTTTGATATTAACTATTATCAAAAATTTTTACATTTGAGATTTGCTCAGTTTTTGCCGATTTTGCTTTGTCGTTTAGCATCAATAATGACATTAATCACGGGTTCTAGTGAAGCTTAAACGACCTTCATTGATCGTTTTTGTGCATAGCGTGTTATGTGGCGTTTTGCGTACATAGCTTTGACACTACCTGTTCCAAAAATTTTTTAGTATATTTTGGAGTTTCTCTTATTTTTGTTGTCATATTGCATAATTTATTTAAACAGGAGGCTTTTGATTTTCTATCGAGGAATTAGCTGGAGCTTTTCATTGATTTTTATTGATAGCTTCGTTTAGCATCAATAATGCTAAAACTTGCACCCTCTGTTTTTTATGTATTTACAACCTGCAACTTGTTTTTACAACTTGCACCCTCTGTTTTTTATGAAATGTTATAGGAATTTGTTTTGGCGTCTTATTTGTTCTTCTTGTTGTCTTGGAAGTTAGTCTATTTGGCGTTATGAAGAGTAGGGGAATCAGTTTATTTTAGTCAATTGATATTCTTTGGTTGTTATGACTGACGCTATTTTTTTACTAGTCGCCCTCGGCTTCTCAGTCGGCCTTCATAGCGCTCTTATTTTTTCTACTTCGCCAGACAATTTTGTTTGCTCTGCCTAATGTTCATAACTTGTTCAGCATTTCGCGTGACATCTTTTTGACTTCTCTAGGCTAGTCTGAAATGTGCTTCTAAGCAGCAGTTGCTCAGCAAAGCAATCTAAAGTCAACATAATCAGGATTGAAAAAAGAAATTGAAATGAAAACGGGATAAACCCATAAGGCCCAATTTTAGATGCCCGCTACCCTGAATTTTGTCTGTATAAGTCTTAATATACCTTATGCGTTTTGGTTTTGATACTAGCACGTGAATCTTCTCATTAAGAAACAGGAGTATGTATAACTACGAAAGTCAATCAAAATAGTTTGCACTTTGTACAACAAGGTTTTTGTACAATTTTCATTATTGTTTCTGTGTAGCTTCAATCCCATTAGGTGTTTTGGAAATCAATGGCGGCTATTTTCCGACAATCTGTTGGGTATGTTTAATATCCGCACAGCGATAGTTGGGGCTATTATTGGCCTTCTCTTGTTATTTTTTAATTCAAAGAATTTGAATTGTATTGGAGCGCTGTCTTTTTTTTAAGATCTGTTCATACATTTTCATGATTTTTGAAGTCAAATTGGAGTAGTGATTTTGGTCTCGCCGAAACAGGAAGTGGAGCGAAAAAACGAGTGGTTTTGCGGCGTGAATTTTTTTCACTCTAATTTTAAAGTAGAGTGAGAAAATGGTGTTTGAACAAAAATTCGCGTTCTTGCTAGTGGTTTTTGTTCACATGCGGCAATTTCACTTTGGTTTTTACTGTTTTTTCGAATTTTTGGATTGGATTTCTTTTCTAAATGGTTTTCCAATCCATTCATAATCCCTTCTAGTTCTAGTTTTCCTTTTAGTCAATGAAAATTCTTTGAATTGTACGTCAGGACTTGTCCTGCTATGTTTTTTTTATTTCGTCGTCAAGATTTTTGTTACGACCATATGACGTCACAACCACTTCAAATCTGCCTTTTGTTCATTCTTTCATGCAATTTGAACTGAATTGCGTGCGTGACGTCATTTTTTGCTCTTAGTGGAACGAGTTTTTTTGTTCATTCGCTTGATTAAATTTTTGGTCACACGTGACTTACCTTGCTCTCAAAAATGATTTCCTGCTTTGAAATTGACTTTTATTTACTTTATTTCAATGAGGTAAGGTCAAGTGAATGTTTGTCACTCTAAATGAAATTTATTTGAGAACAGCTAATAGAAGCAGCATTAACCTATACAGATTCGTAATCAAAATATAACATCTCAGCCTTCAATGAAGACTTTTTTCTTTGGTCTGTCTTGTTTACTGTTTTTTTTATGAGACTGCAGATCTACAAAGCTATTGTGGCTATTTTCTGGCAATATGCCAGCTATGTTTAAAATTTTTCGTTTTTTGGTAATTAATCTCGTTGATTAAAGATCTCATCGGCCGTCTGACGCGGAAAAGCCTGTTCATTTTTTGGGATCCGTATGCATATGTTATTAAAGACTTGGATAACATTTGTTTTCAAATAAATTGAGAACTTTTGAATATTGCGGTCAGGTGGAATTTTTAAAAACGTTAGATGATTTCTCTACGTTCAACAATACGGTGTCAAGGCTTCTGATACGTTAATGTTTTTTCGAAAAACGTTTCGTTGAAAACGTTTTGATATTTTGCTAGAGTTTTTTTGCATTTTTTGTAGCATTGTTTCTCATTGGCTTTCCGTGGCCCTGAAATTCTGTTAAAATTTATATAGGGTCATATGTTTAATTTTTGAAAAGTTGTTTCTTTATAAATGAGGATAGTCATGTTGTAAGTTCTTTCAATTTTTTGTATTTTATTTCAGGACTTATCCTGTTATGTTTTTACAATCCAAGGTCCTCAGCCTTGCCTTAGTAATTTTTAGAGTGCTTAATGTACTGAAGTTGCTGGGAACGTTTAATTTCATGGTGAAAGGGTCATTTTGAAGGTTTTTATCACAAAATTCTGCTGTTTTTCTTAATTTTTGTCCGTTTCTTGCAATTCCTCTGAAACAGGACTAAAATAACATTTACTTAAACTCCTAGTATTGTTGTGTAAGATTAAAAAACTTCACTTTTTTTAGTCTTATAATTTTGGTAACGCAAACTTAATTGCAAAAATTTTTGTTTGGTTTTTTAGGTTCTCCAAACTTTTGGGACTTCGGCTTTTTGGCTGGTTTTGTTCTATTGATCTGCTGGTCAGATACAGTTTTTAGTTTTTAATAGCCGCCCTCATCTTCTCAGCCGGCTGTTATAGCGCTCCTAATTTTTTTTACTTTGTCGAACTTTTATTCGCTTTACCCATTTTGCCGCTTTTGCGACATTTTGCGTGAAATCTTTTTGACATCTCTAGGCTAGTTTCACTCTTCTGTCATTCTGCTCAAAGTCCTTTTAAACAGCAGCTGCTCAGCAAAGCAATTCAAAATGAAGAGAGTCAGTATAAAAAAATCAAAGTCATAAATAGAAACGGAATAAACCCGTAAAGCCCATTTTCAGATACCCGGTACTTGAACTTTGTTCTCATAAGTTCTAGTTACTATCTATAATGCTTTTTGGTATTAATACTAGACCCTGCAGCCTCTCACTGAGATACAGGAGTGTGTTCAATTACGAAATGACATCAAAATAAATCGCACTTAAAAATGTTGTTGATATTTTCTTTTCTTTCAATCCCAATAGAGTTATGGGAATCAACGGCAGCTATTTTCCGGCAATCTGCCGGGTATGTTTTATTCATTTATTTAGGTCGTATTTCAGTACTTGTCCTGCAGTTTTTCTTTTAATTTGTTCCACTTTTCGATCTTAAGCTTAATAGCCCTCCCTCACTTAAGAAGCTGAATTAAGTATCAGTTTAGAATCAAATTGAAACTGCTCACCAATTTAGACACTTTTGACACTTGGAAAAAAATTCTGTAAATTTCATTTTTCGTTTTTTTTTGCTTCAATCGTGATGCCAGTCAAGGGCGGCTATTTTTGCCGGCTATGTTTTTTTATGACCCGGATTTCAGAGATTTTCTTTTAGATTTTTGGAATTTAAGCTATGTAATACTATGTGTGCTTGATGGCTGTTTTGACCGCGCATATATTATTAAGGACTGGAGGTGATGGAATTGTGATATATGACACTCCTGTTGTTATTTATCATCTATAAAGTATTACATGCTGCGTCTTGAAAATCCCATACGTTTTTTTTTTTTTTGCTTTTAGGATTGCAATCTACAGTACACCTAAATACAGCAACGTTCGAGCTAAATGATTGCAATGCATGATGAAATGTTTCTGTTTCAGGCAACATGCAGCCACCGAACCCCACCGATGCAATATTAATCGAGTAGACCAGCACACCTCAAATTAACACACCCGATCACTTTAATCTAACCCGGATACCAAGTGAACAGCTACAAAATGTAATTGGCGAATAATATCTTTTTGTCATTTTATTATTTTGAGAGGTGAAGTTGTTGTGATTTCTGTGGATGCTTACATAATATAATCGGTGCTTATTAGTTGATTATTTCGAAGTAATATTAACGTAATAGAAATAGAAGTTACAGTTTTGTACTGCCACTATACAACCACATGGACTCAATTCGACAGGCGCTTAACTAGCTGACTAAATGTGCTCTGAATTTTTTTCAACTTAGATTTGTCCCTCCATTCCTATGGATTTAGCGATCAATTAATTATCACAAATTTCATCTATTTGTCTCATTTCTTTTCATTTCTACGGTCTCCGAAGTTGAGCAGATTTCGCTTTAGCTTTTTGTTATAGCTGATAGTGCCAGACTGTGAGCTGATTTTCTTGAAAAATTTCAATTGCTCTAGGAGTTTGAAGCAATTAGTGTAATCGTATGTCTTTTTATGCAACAATTTTGCTTGAGCGTTTTTACTTCTTGAGTGACGTTTGAGCCCTTGACTTTTTGGGTTTTGCGTGATCTAAATTTCTCATTCCCAATCGTTAACAGCTGAACAAAAGTGCACTGCAATTGATGTCCTTTTTTCACTTTAAATCTCAAGAGTGATATGTTAGCCTCTAATGACATCATTTGAAGCATCTTACTGAGATTTTCAGTCCCACCTCCTCCTCCAGGCTACATGGTCTCTCTTGACAGAAGCGGGCTGCAATTAAATAGAGCCCCAATAGTCGTTCGAGAGAAATTCTTCCGACGCGGGTTGGTTTCTTTCTGTAGAATATTATATTTCAAATTTAGAAATCTGAGTGAAAAGATATTATTAATAGCCGCGAAGCGATAGCGGCTATTATTGGGGACATCGTGGTTTTTTTTACAATCCAAGAATTGGATTGTATTGGTGCTCTGTCTTTTTTTTTATTTTTGTAAGATTTTTTCACACCTTTTTTCATGACTTTGAGCTTTCAAAACGGGATAAACCGGTAAAGCTCAGCGGGCATCAAGTTTCATTAGAGGCCCTTAGCCGCGTTTAGTAGTCCTTCAGGTGCTTGGAGTTGGTAAGTAACTGGCAAGGCCATATTTCAAGGTCAAAAGGTCATTCTTAGGAGTTTTTGAGCCCAAAATGTTGCAATTTTTCGCGTTTTTTCGTCTTTTTTCGAATTTCTTGTTGGATCAGTCTGACATATAGGTTCGTAAAAAATGATGAAGTTCTTTTGCAATAAATAATTACTTTTTACGACCATTTTAAGAGCTATATCTTTTGGTACTCGAAACATAAACACGCAAATTTATTCAAATTTTTACAATTTTTGTGAAGTTTTTTGAAAATTGTTGTCATATTTTGAGTTTTTCAGCCCTAGCTGCCAAGCAACCTCCTCAACGGTTTGATAATAGCCGACTGCATAGTTTCTAGTGGTAATAGAAGGGTTTTCAACATTTTAACATCGCGAATTTTAGCAAGTTTTTGATAAAACTTGCATTTTTTTTAATTAAAAATTTGTTGTCATTATCTAAATTTTTCGATTTCCAGGAGCCAGGAAATTTCATATAGCGTTTGATAACTTGCTACTAAAAACTTTTTGTTGGCCGTGAAATCGTTTTCATCATTTTAATGTCACGATAAAAGCTTGAAGAGTTTTAGCAATGAATATTTTGTTTAGCTTGTTTGATTAGCTTAGTTCCTCAACTTTGGTGATAGTCTTTTTGGCTGGGAATGTTCAATTGATCTGCTGGTCAGGTACAATAGTTTTCAGTTTTTCTATCAATTCTTTGGATTGTATTTCAGGACTTGTCCTGCTATGTTTTTTTAATTCGTCGTCTCCATCGATGATTCTTACGACCTGACTTCTTGGAATTGACTTCAGTGACTTCTATTGCTTTGCAGTTAAAATTTATGTACGTGACGTTGTTTCTGGTTTTAGGTCAATTGCGTGACTTACCTCACTCAAAAAAATGACTTATGGAACTTTAATTTTTTATGAAGATTTACTAGTTAATAGTGTGCATCTAAGTAGTGCCAATCTTGTATGCCCTAATTCGTGATTATTAGTCTTGAGTTTTTGATTTCGAATATCAATTTTGAAATAGCTATTTAAGGGCTTTTTCTTTATAGAACGTATGTGTCAAAAAAATTGACAGTCCGAAGCAAACCCAAAAAGTCTTGTGGTCTATTAAAGGACTGGTGGTCGATCTGTCTATCTTATTTCTTTAGGTGTTTCAATTCATGGAAGGCCACGAGCGTCTATCGCGGCTATTTTTCGGCAATCTGCGGCTATGTTTTATTGTGTAGTTTCTAATTAATCAATCGCAAAAAAATATATAGCCTTTAAATGAGCCCTGTTGTACTTTAATACTTAATTTTCTGTCTCCAATCCAACTCAGTAAAGAAACTGTTTAGTTTACTACCAAAGTTCAAGTCGAAAGAACGGAAGTAGAACGGAATTTAATTGCTCTCTAACGAAGTAATTATTAATAGCCGCCGTCAGTCGGGCTATTATTTTGAGAGGTGAAGAGAGTGCCTATTATTTAGGCGCTCTTTGTTTAATTCGCTTTACCTTTTGATCACGTGTTTCATTTTACATAAGTCACGATTTTCACGCTTGACTGCTGAGTTACTTCACTCACTGTTTCGATTGATTGGATTATAAATTCTTTCACGTACTGAATTACGTAATTTAGTGAATACAGTCAAAGTCAAAAGAGCAAAATCAAAAGAAACGGGATAAACATATACAGACCGGTCATTAAGCCATAGTGCGTTAGGTTATAAAAGTTCATTAAAGCAATAGCTAGCTGACATCAGTTTTAAGCTTAAGAGCTTTAATTTAAAATGTGCGTCAATATCCCAATTTTTGTCAAGCGGGTCAACAGCGGCTTTTTTCCGGCAATTTGTCGGCGTTGGTCTTCTAATTCGAAAATTTTGCTTGATTGTTTTGACTTCTCGAGTGACTTTGAGGCCGTTGACTTCTTCATTTTGTGTGATTTAAATTTGTCTCTCGCTCACAAGTGTCAGCAGCGTCACGGTAAGTTTTCAGCCCTATGGTTCAAAGGAAGTTACCAAGTAGAATACAAAATTCTTTTGCAGTTGCTAAGAAATTTTTTACCCTGTAATTTAATTTTGAAAATGTACAAATTTCATCCAGGTTTTTCCAGTGATTCTCACTTATAAAACCAGTAAAAGCAAATGTAAAAATATGCTAAACAAGATGATTTTTGTTGTTGAGTTTTCATAATTAAAATATACAAGAGAATTGTAGTATTGACAAGTGTTGGTCAAACTGTTTTTTTCTACAATCTTCATACAACAGTCAATTTCCTGACTTACTCTTCGATACAATAGAAATGAGATCAAAAGACTAACAGTCATGAAAGTTGTTTTGAGTGTGTCTAATTCTCCAGTCATCACGAACTGATGATCTGTAGTTGATTGCTTCCTAACAAATACAATTCGAAAGAACAATTTTTTCTGAGCCACCTGCTTCAAGAATGCTGCGATAATGCTCAGGATCTCAATTTTTAAACTTTTAAAGATCATCAACCAAAATAAAACGTAGTCTCAAGTCTTTTGAGACCTCCATATTATTGCACTCAATGGATTTAAGGAACAAATAGTTGTTTTGAGAGAGCGTATGTACCAAAATCATTTGGAAAACCTTAAAACTCGAACGTAACTAGTTGTGGATACTACCCTTATGAATTGTTTTTATTAGTGTATGCGATGTTTTCTTACAAATACTGAATTAGGATTAGGAAGCGTTGACAGAATTAAGAAAGTTCTCGCATTGGAATCAAATTTAATTCATGCTGCCTTTTTTGGGTGTATTGATATTCTGATATCGCTGGGAAGGCTGGAGTTTAAGATAATTGTCTGATCAAGGTGCTGTGTGAATGTGAAGATTTGCACAGGAAGGTTCAACAAAACTCCCAATGAAATAGTTTTATCAATAGCTGCAAAGCGATAACTAGGGATATTATTGGCTTTCCATTTGTTTTTATTGGCTCTCAAGGTTTTAATTTCGACCATATATCTTCACGATCCCTTCAAATCTGCTTTTTAATTGCTCTTCTTGAACGAAGTGCATAGCAATTATCGTAAACGTGTGTCTTTTTTAATGCAAAATTTCCGCTTGACGGTTTTGACTTTTCGAGTGACTTTTACGCCCTTGACTTTTTGCGTTTCGCGTGATCTAAAATTCTCTCTCAATCACAATTTCAAGCAGCTGAACTAAATTGGCGGAAATTTAATACTAAAATTTAATTGAAAATTGCGACGAAACTGGCGCCATTTTTCACTTTAAGTTTTAATAGTGGTATATGTTATCCTCTAATGTGGTTATTTGAAGCCCACTATTGAGCTTCATAGTCCCATTTAGGCTCACTCCCCCCCCCCCGACTGAAGCACTGAAGCAGGCCGCAATTGATTAGAGCTCCCACTAGTCGTTCGAGAGCAATTCTAGTTTCGTCGGTTCTGTTTCTTTATTCATGCAATTGTGTGCGTGATTTAATTTTTCACTCTTAGTGGAGCGAGTTTTTACAACTCAAAGAATTTGAATAGTATTGGGGCGCTGTATTTTTAAAAAGATCTGTTCACATTTTTTCATGAGTTTTGAAGTCGAATTGAATTGATAATGTTGGTCACGCCGAAACAGCAAGTGGAGCAAATAACGATTGGTTTTTTGGGTCGTAAAATTTTATACTCTACTTTAAGTGAGATGGCATTTTATGCGAAAACAAGATTAGGCTAACAGAACACGTAATTGTTCCGAATATTATGGATATGGTTAATTTGCCAAAAAAAAGTTAATATATTAAAATTAAATTATGCATTTTGCTTTACTATCGCGTAGAATTAGCAAAAACGGCAAAATTTTAATTTAAGAACACATAGGATGCATAAGTTAAACTAGCCTTCTGTGGAGTTAACGATGACTATGTCAGCAGTTTTTAGGTGTATTTGTGCGGCAAAATTAAACAAAGTGGAATAAAGAAGCTTATTTAATGTCATTTTTGATAAAAAGAAGGCTGAACTTCAAAAAATTTAGCAAAGGTTTTTAGCCAACATTGGATCAAATAGTTCAACAACACTTTTCTATTTTTAGCGGTAAAACCAAACACCACCGTACCAACTTACCTCAACACTTAACATATTTCTAATGTTGGCAAAATATTGCGTAATTATATGGAAAATTTGAACAATAACAACAGAAATGTCGAATAAATTTTCAGAGAATTATAAACCTTGCTAACTCCGTGGCGAAAACGAAATTCAATGACGGTCTTTCTGATGATAGCACTCACAACCCTCGATGATGAATAAACTGATCGGCCAAAATTGACTGAACAAGAAACTCATTTGAGTATATAGTCTGTTCACACTTTCATGATTTTTGAAGTCGAATTGAAGTGATATATTTGGTCACGCCAAAACAGGAAGTGGGGCAAAGTGAGTGGTTTTTGCGGTGTAAAATTTTTTACTCTGGTTTTAAGGTGGATGGGGTCATACGTGAAAACTAGATTAGGCCAACACATTTTTCGTCGCAACTAGGCAACAATTTTAAAGTGAAGTTATGTAAACATTAGTCGAGTAGCAATTGAAACACTTAAGGATGGTACTTGAAAATCCACTTCAAGCTATAAAGTAATCAAGTGTTTCTATCAAATGGCCTTACGTGAAAATGAGTAATAAAGTACATTTATAATGTATCGTTTTTGTGAATTATTTTGGCCCGTCAGTAATATTCCTACAAATTCTTTGGCAAAAACGCACGAAAGAGTCGAAAACATGTTAAAAATATTCGTTTTTATTCTAAATAGTTCAGATTTATTTGACATAAAATAATGCGAGAAAAATGGTGCCATAAATGCTAGAAGGACATAAAATGAAGTGGTACAATAGCTCTATTTGAAAAACTGTGATTGTTTTTGGAAGCTATTATGATGTAGACGTTTGTTAGTAACATTCGAGCACTCTATAACGTCAAGTGGATTTTGAAGTAATGCTTATAAGTGTTTTTATTGGGATTCGCCTAATGTCCACAAAACCTTAGTTCAACGTTTTGGCCTAATGATGACAAAAAATGTGTTAATCGAGTTTTCGCCTAATATCATACGCCCCAATTTTAAAGCAGAGAGAAAATGGTGTTTGAACAAAAAAATTGCTTCTGATTTTTTGTTCACGTGCGGCATTTTGACTGATTTTTGTTTTTCATGATAAGATTTTTTTCTAAAGGGTTTTCCCAATCCATTTGTAGTCCGTTCTAGGTTTTTTGTCAATGAAAGTTCTTTGAATTGCAGACTTCTCCTGCTATGTTTTTTCACTCTCAGAAAGGACTCTCCTCGCTTTCAAATTGAGTTTCGCTAACTTTCAGCAATTAAAACTTTTTGAAACTCCAGCTCTACGAAGCTATTGCTGCTATTTTGTGGCAATCTACCAGCTATTTTTTAAATCAGAACGCCGAGCAAGATAAATGATGGGAGTTTTAATTGATCTAGTCATCATTTATAGGAGAGAAATGTAGAGAAAAAAGCGATAAATATAGGTGGGGAAAATTTTTGCTTGTCTATCCAAATCTAGTTTACGTGCTTCAAAGGAAATTTCAAAAAGGAGTTCTTTTAGTTAAAATTGCTTTACCTATTTAGTTCTCTGAAATGACTAATTGGTGGCCGGGCAGTTCAAAAAACAGGCTTTGTTGTCATTTAGGGCTGTTTGTGCTATATTTTCCTAGCAGTTACTTAAGCGCCTTCGGAAATATTGGATCGATTCTGTTTCGGCCCCATTGTTTTTATACCCCCAGCGGGGGGGGGGGGGGGAGGAGCAGGACTAGAATAAATCTGAAATTTTTTTTGTATTACTTTCCTGGAGTTCCATTATATTCTACTGTTTTGATGTTTGTCTTGAATTTTTTGCCTTTCTTTGTCTTCAATTTTGTCAAGTGAATCCTAGAGTTTTTTGGGATTCATTCTGTTCTGCCCTCCCAAAGTAATTTTATGCCCCCCACCGTTTGTAATAAATTATGTGGTGTTATAAAGCAGGAGACTATCTTGGCTGGTGCGCAAAAGTAGAAAAGAGCAAAAAACAAACATGCTTGAAATTTTTTCAAACGAATTTCAAAGGTTAATTCGCAGCTAATAGTTTTTGAATTATATGCCCTCTGTCATCAATAAGTATCCGTGACTTTTTGAGCTAACGGCTTTTCAACTTTGACTGTATATTTAGTTAGTAAGTCTTTATTTCTTGCCTGCATTTGTGAGCATTTTTGTCGCTCTATTCCCTTCGTGTAATAAATTAAGCAATTGTTTTTTAGTGTGTATCAAGGATTTCAGTGTTTATTAAAAATAAGCGAGATAAAAACGTATTGTTTTTCTGCCTTATAAAATGACTTCTTGGCCCAATTAGTAGAGGTCACCCATATTAGTCGTGTTGGTCTTTGCGCAATTTGTCGTACTACCAATTTTCTGTCCATTCGTTTTCTTCGTCTGTTCTTTTTAATTGCTCTTGAACGAAGTCAATAGCAATTATTGTAAATGTGTTGGTCTTTTTTATGCAAATTTTTTGCTTGACCAGTTTGAGATGTTCTAAAACATTCTTTGACTTCTCAAGTGACTTTTTTCACGCTTTCGTTCGTCAGTTTTGAGTGATCTCCATTGCTCTCACTCCGAAGTAAAGCTTGTTGCTATAAAATTGATTGCAGCATAGCAGGAAGGAGGGTCTGAAAGCCGAGTTGGCAGTGCTTCTGGCCAGTGAGCGGGAAGGCAATGGTTCGAATCCCTGCGTAGTAAATTATTTTTGCACCCATAAAGAAAAATTTATCTAGGCTACAGGCCCTGAATTAAATTGCTTTGCCTGTAGTTCAAGAGCGATTCTTCCGACATTAGTCGGTTTATGTTTAATTTTTGTCCTCAAAAACCTGATAAATAGGTTTAGACCGCAGGGCGTTAAGTTCTCTTAGAGCCTTACGGCCCATTATTCTCTAAGTGTGAGAGTAATTGCAATAGTTTAACAATCAGAAATTAATGGTGCGAAAGGCGGTTCTTAGAGTTTGACCCCATCATACATAATCCGCCCTGCCTTAACACTAACCCCACCCCAACTCCACCCTCTTCACCTGATTCCATGCGTAGCCCTGCCCCCTCGACCCCAACACCGCTCTTCCCCTATGCATTCATGGCGTGTAAAGTGGTTCTTAGAGTTTTAACCCCTCAATTATTCCCCACCACTTTTTTACCCGCTCTCTTGGCTATTGAAAACAACCACCCACCTGTTGTTTGCGAGCGATTCGTCAAAAATTAGGCACTCATGTTAGGCACTACTTTTTTTGGTCGACTTTGTTAGATTTGTAAACTGGTCCAAATTTGTATTTTTTGTAAAATCATTGGAATTTGAAAGACAAATTTGTAATTTCTGTAATGAATTTTCTGAATTGTCTAAATAACTTTATCGAAAAGCATTTAATTTTTGGTTTTATCCTGAATATCGTGTCCGCATTTTTGATTCATTCTCAGAAAGGTAAATAAATTCCATCTTTCTTATCTACGCAATGAGTTGTCTGGTGTCTTTAATTTTTAAAATGTAGCTAATGATTTATTGACTTTACAGTACTTTTTCCTAATGTGACCAGGTTTTTGTGGTTTTCGATTTTTTTCGATTTGTTTTAATTTTTTGAGTTCTCTGGAGTTTTTTTCCGTTTTTCGGTTTGAGGAACTCCATTGTTTGAATGATTTTCCTGTTAAATAGCACATCGGGTTGTATTATAGTCAGTTTTGAACCCGCGAAAAAAAAAACAGGAAAAATCCAGCCATATTTCCGGCCTATATTTACAAGAGTCAATGCTTACTGGTGTTAAATTTCTTGTACTCAATTTTAGAGACTGAATTCTGCACTTTTACTTTCATATGAAATAGAGGACCAAGTTTATCTGATGATTTCCCCATGTTGACCAGTGGGGACAGCGTCTTCCATTTTCCTATAATCTGATGGCTCTAATTTGTTTTTGTTTGCATTTTTAGAGTACAACTGAAAGGAAAACTTCGCATGTCGTTCGAAAGAACTTTTTACAACCGTAGTTTTTTTTAATCTTAATAAAGCATGTCTGTTCTTGACTTGAATTCTTTCTGTAAAATTGTTTCGTGTACAAGAATTTTTGGTTTATTGACTGTGCAATTCTGCTCTCTGTAATCTAACTGTAGATTTTTCCGTGTGTAGATGCCGTGGGGCAGAGAGCACTTCTCATTTTATGACTTGAATATTTCTTTTTCTATTTTTTTCAACATGGAAGTCATGTGTGTATTGATTTTAACTTAACAACTTAAAAGTTAGATGCTGGTTGTTGAAACTTTACACCCAATCCCCACCCCGTGCAAATTGTTACACCCGTAACCCACGCCCGTTTAATTAAGCTGAAGCTAGCCTCCCTAAAACGCAGCTAGCTACTGATGTATTCAACCGCTCGCCAGTTGTTTGAGAGCAATTCGATCGACGTTTTAAAGGTTTTCTCTTTCCATAGTTTGCAGTGGATGAAGAGAGACTGGAACATCTTATGCTGACCCACATTACCGATACTTCTTTTTAGTTCATGCTTTCAAGAAATAGAAATCGAGAACTGTGGAATTCGATTCCGGATGTTTGAATTTAAAATTAGTTGACATTGTGGGTCGTGCCTGAATGAAAAAAATTGAAAAATCTGCATAGTGGCTAGGCGCGGAAAATGGAAAAGGCCAATTAATGATACCCTATTTTGATTATGAAGCGCAACATTGGTTCTCTACAAACAAAAAGCTCTTAAAAAGTGACGCTAGCTCAAAACGAAAGTAGCTCTGGGGTCATTTTCAACCCCTTCGGACTGCAATCAGTTTAATTTTCAGGTGCAATGAGTTCCGCTGCCGACGTCCTCAAATCATTAGCTCGTCCTATCAACACTCTGGGCTCCGAAAACAAAGTAGTCCGCAGAAAAGCTTTAGAGCAAATCAGAAAGGAAACAGTTGCCAAGTCACCTCCTTTGGAAAAAGATGAACTGCAGACAATAAGCGTCGAGGTTCACCGTAACGTATTATCTTGTTTATCAGATGAATCTGAAAAATGCAGAGAAATCGCCTTAGATGTGATGAAAGACTTTTTGGTCATGGTACCAAATCCGCTAGTTCTGCTGCCAGCTTCAATGCCAGTGTTCGTAGATCGACTAGGACAGCAGGAGTTAACAGAAGAATCAGAAGAAATTCGACTGACATTGGTTCAGACGTTGTCGGTTGTAATTGACTTGACAAGAGAAGGTGTCGTTCAATTCTTGTATGATTTTATTAAAATATTGCAGCAAACGATCAAAGACGCTTTCGCCGAGGTTAAGAAAGAGAGCTGTAAATGTGCTTCACTTTTAGCTAAAACTATTCCAGCGTACTTTCATCAGCATTCGGAGAACTTGATCAACCCGCTTTTGACCCAAATTAGTCATCAGCATTCCAAAGTCCGAGTAGCCGTCATATCTTGCCTGGGAGACGTGATCAGATATGGGAATAACAAAAGTGTTGAAGACGTAATATCCCACTTTGCCCAAAGAGTGTTCGACCCAATTCCAGCTGTGAGATTGGCTCTGACTAATGTGATGGGCGATTGGCTGCTTAACTTGCCGGATCGGTACTCGTTCTGGCATCGGATGATACCGTTGTTGTTGTCAGCTGTCGATGACCCGCAGAATGAAGTTGCGAGTGCAGCGATTGATTTTTGGTGGAAAGTTGGAAGCCAATTTGAAGAGGAAAATGAACAGGATCTGAAGGATAAGTTGGACTTCTCGATCGAAATGCCGGCATGGTATCCAGAGGGTGTGGAGAGACCATGTATTGGATGCCGGGTTTTGATATACAGAAACTTTGGAAAGTTTATTCATGGAATCCAAAACGATATCGCTGACTGGGGTGTCGAGACTCGAGTGAAGACAGCATCGTTGTTGTATCAGTGCATACTAAACGTTGAAGATTCGGTAACCCAATTCTTGGCCAAGGTTTTTGTTGCGCTTCAGAAAGGCTCACTTGACGACGATAAACAGGTTCTAAAGTATGTTCAATGCAGCTCGGAGTTGATTGGCTACTTTGTCAACCCGGAAAGTTGGTGTGAAATTCTTCTACCTATTATAAAGTCTGCTCAATCTAATGCTGGGTTGTTTATATTGGGCAATATTGTGAAAGGTTCTCAACCTGATATATTGAAGCACTACTTAGGCGATGTTTTTGCAGCCATTGCCTCAGACGATGTGTGCAGATGTTATCAGCAGTCAAAGTATTTGCAAAGTTTACAATCATGTGTCATAGAGATATGCAAGAACCAAGTTACGGATATATTTCCGTATAAACAACAGCTGTTTGATGTTAGTTTGGCATCCATGGCTTTAGCGATTGATTCTCAAACTGCCAAAAATGGACAACAGTGCTTGCAAACTATCGCAAGCAGCTTGCAAGTTGATGTTGCCAACTTGTATACTGACTGTATGTCGACGCTACTTGTTAGACTGGGCGATAAAAGCAAACTCATGTCCAGTTCGTCTTGTGAATTTTTAATATTCGAAACTTTGGTTCTCAGCGCTGGAGCGTCGGTCGGCGTAGCAGTTCCAGAAGTGATGCAAATGTTCAAATTGTATCTAGATCCAGAAAAAGATCCTGAATTACGTCTTAAATTTTTGACAGTACTCTGTAAATTGGTTTTATCAGCTGGGAAAACTCTTAACAGTCAAGGAGGGTTGAGTGCCCATGCACTGTCGTTGGTTAAAGACGTTTTAATTCCAAATTTGGTCTGGAAAGCAGGCCGAACCAATGCTGCAACCAGGACGTCCTGCGTTACAGCTCTATGGGCGATTCTGGAGGGTGACTTTATAACCAAAGCTGACTTGACCGGCATTGCTAACGAAATGATACCTTGTCTGACCTCGATGCTTGATGAAGATAATACCACTTCCAGAATTATTGCGACCAAGTCATTGGGAAAGCTGATATCAACTTCGGGCCTTGGACCCGATGAGCTTCATAAAATTATACCCGAGCTGATAAAACGACTGGATGACAGAGAAAACTCGGTTCGCCTGAAAGTTACAGAGACAATGCTGGCATTGATTGAGGCCTTGCCTAATCCTTATGATAGTGGGTTGTACAAGGCGCATTGCGAGAGTCTTTTCGAGGGATTGCTTGTCCATTTAGACGATCCAGAGCACGAGATCCAAGAGGCAGTCTTCAAAGTTCTTCAGTCATCTATGAGACTAAATCCGAAGGCCTTGAATGAAGCGGTTTCTGCTGTTAAGCACAAACACAGAACACCTACATATTGCTCCAGCTTACAAGATCAGATTACACAACTTAGTGTCTCTGGAGATCACTAGTTCGTATAAAAAGATGGAACTGTCCAATTTCCGTACGCACTTTTATGCTCTTTATATCTGCCATTATATTTGAATTAAAGCAATTTTGGAGCAACGTTGATATAATTGCAGTTATTATCAGTTCATAGTAGATTTTGCAGTGAGTTTTTTTGCGAATTGTAAGCTCGTCTTGATTCGATAACTTTTCAACCATGTTTGACTGGATAACCTTATCGAATTTAAATTGTGTTCCTTATGTAAAATATGTAAATAAATGTTCAAAAGATGTAGTGTTGATTTGAGTTAACTAGATCAATTGTTCAAAAGGTGGCTTGAGCTGTTCTTTTTCAGTGTTGATTGTTTTTCAACTTTCGAGTAGTGGATAAAACGAGGTATTCAACCACCAGTAAAATTTGTCCCTTTCTCCTAACGCTAATCGCGCATGTCGAATCGGGCCAAATTTTACTGTTTGTTGAATCCCTTGTTTTATCCACTACTATATTCAACACTATAAATACATATTACACGCATAATTTTGTGTACAAAAATGTACATAGCTAGTATAATTTATGCATTTCATACACTAATATCCAAAAGTTCTCAAAGCTAGTTTTAAGCCTAATTTCATATCTAATATGCCAAACTATACTGAAATAAATCAGGTTAATCATCTCACAGTTTTTTTTCAATAGAATCGGATGGACTGAAAATAACTCAAAATTGCTTAGAAATCGATAATAAGAAACAATTTTCTTTAAAAATTTTGACTTTACCCTTGTTGACGATTGATCTATGATGTTTAACTGAGTGATTCTATGTACCAGGGTACATTTTTTTGAGCCGAGTCTTGAGAGGTCTTGCTAAAAGGTTGACTCGCCTTTACCACGCTACGGCAGTATTGCTCGACCTTTCTTAATGGCAACTGTGGGGGAGGGTGCAACTACAGAATGCTTGAACACTTTTAATTATTAAGCTGACTGAAATCTTAATAATCAGGTGAATATATTAATGTATTAACACTAAGGATATCAATAATAATGTATCATTTGTAGGGATATCAATATCAATATTAATATTAATATATTTCTCAGTAACCAATCACTTGTTTATCATTTATGAAAATAGTAGTTCTGTCATGCACCTAGATTGTAGCTGGCTATCCTTCTGAACTTCTGCCAATAACATTGTAAGGAACTTTTTCCATTCTGAGTAGTAGTCTGTTGAGACTAGGATCCTTGGATAGCTTTCACACGCTTGAGAGAAGTTGATATAACTCTCGACAGTAGAGTAGGAATATCCTTTATCGTTCAGTAGTTTTTTCCAGGGAATATCCTTATTGTTTTCTTGATGATTTTGTTTCACTTTCCCCCATATGTATTCTCTGTCAGAAATTGTCAGTAGATATAAACAATTCAGCTTTCCCTCCATGTTATTGACTGTGGTGAGATAAGACTCAAATTCAACTATATTGAATGAATTCCTGAATTTATTGAGGAAAGATAAATATTCCGGCACATTCACTTCAAACTTGTTAAGTATTTCCTGATGCTCGTAACTTAGTAGGTCCTTCTTGAACTTGGAGAGGAATAACTGGAAGAGTTCTGTTTTAGTTCGTTTTCCAGTCTCACTTTCAAGTTCGGCGGTGTTGTCGGGTATGCATTTGTTCTCCTTACAAAATGTAATCATTTGAGTTGTTAAATTAGTCAACTCGTTTAGATTTTCTTCAGATAAAGAAGTGCATGATAAAGCTCCAGTTTTTAAAGTCTCGTCAAATGATGAAAATTGTTTAAAGTTTTTCGCTAGTTTTTGTAGCGAAGTGAAACTCATGATGAATAGCCAAAAAGTGCCGTGGAGAATAAAGGTCCCCTCATGGAGAATTATTCTAGAACATTCTTTTTTCTAGAATATTCTGACACGATTTTTAACTTAAAATTAGTTATCCTTTCCCAAGTAATCACGTGTTTGAAAGTAAAGTAATATTTAAATCCTTCTATTAAATTGAAATCTCTGTATAATTTATTAAAAATTAAATAAAATTTTTAGTAAATACTCACCTTACTAGCTAATTTTTAAGGGCATCATATATTCGAAATTTGTTCACTTGTTTGATTTCATTCTGCTGGTGTTGGCTTTCTTTGTCAATGGTGGCGGCCATTTTAGCATGACATGCACTTTTCATTCGATCTGCTAAGTAGTTTCACTGATGTGTAATGCGATGTTAAACCAAGCTTGTCGACTTCTTGTACTATTAGTGGTTGCTAAATATGAAAGAAAGCGAACAAAAAGAGCACAGTCAAAAACACTGAGATCGGTGGAAACACAGTGATTAATGTTTTTCTATGTCTTCTTGAATATTATACTTATAAACATGCTCTCTGAATTGATTCTTAGTATTACCATATCTATATCTATGAAGATAAATACATAGTCTACATTTCCTATTTCTAAATCTATATATAGTGATATATGTTTATAAACATTACACATACTACATACTAGATATTGATCAGGATCAGAATAATGATATCCCAAATGTTCTATATAATCTTTCACTTTAACCATATTTTTACATAACAAGAATATTCTAATTCTTTACAATTATTACAACATTCTTTCCCAGGTTTATTTACACCCTTATCGCATTTCATTTTCATTTTTCGAAAAATTATTTTTTGATTATTTCCCTAAATAAATACATCATGTCTCAATCAACTAATACTAGTGTCATAAACTTCTGCGATGTCTGTAATCTATCCTTTGAAACAAAGAAGGGTTTATGCAGACATCAATCATACGATCTCAAACATAAGGAACTATTGGAGAAAATGTTTGAGTCTGAAGAAGAAGAAATCTTGGAGAAGGTGTATAATTCGGATGAAGATGATTATATTATTAAAACTAAAGATATTATTAAAACTATAACTAAAGGAGTACCCCAACCCGAAAACAACATCTAATCTAAAATTAAGTATGAATGTAAAGAATGTGATGAAGAATTTAGGAATAAAATAGCTGTAACTACTCACCCATATAGTCATAATCGTAAGTATCTAGAAAACACAGAAGACTTCGATATAAACTCCAGTCAGAACATGAGAGAATTTTATAATACTGATAAAGGTGGGAATTACATTGAAGATATAGACGAAGCAACTAATTACTCTTTAGAAGAAATTAAAAACTGTTACCAGTTCAGAAAAGTTAAGAGTTTTAAATATAAGATCACGATTGAATGTGATTATAAAAAGAGAACCAAAGAAGAAGTTAAAACTATTAAAATAGTTTTCAATACTGATTATATTAATAATAATGCAATATATGAATATGGTGACTTCAATCGGTGGCTAGATTTCGAAAAGGAAACATATGAAGGTTATGGTTATGATTTCGAGTTTCTTAGTTTCTTGGAATAAGAAGTATTCAGTTAAACATTGAACCAACTAAAGCATCTATTGGTAGTTATATAGATTTACCAGCTGATCTCAAAAACTCTAAATCGATATTAAATATACGTAGTTATAAATACAATTGCTTACAACTAACTGTAACTGCTTGGCTACATCCCGCCCCACACCATGCAACTCGAGAAAGTAAATATGTAGATAAACTAATTGAACAAGGACAACAACATGAAGATGATTTTGCTGATATAATAAGAATACAGAAATTATACAATATTAATATTTGGATATACACACCTTGTGGTAATGGCAAAATAGAATTGTTTAAACAAGTGGATGATTTTAATAAAGATAGAAAAGATGTAAGAATACTAGTTTGGAGTAATGGTCAAATAGAACACTGTGCCCTAATAAAAAATATAATAAAAAATAATAGAAAATATGTTAGTTCGCCCAAATAAAAATAACATAAAATATTATTATTGTGATAGGTGTACCTATTGGTTTAACTCACAAATTAAATATGATAAACACGAATGCAACAACTCATTCAAACCAGAGATTGTTTGTCCTAAGAAAAAACATATTACTTTTATAAATGAACACAAACGTCAGAATATAAGAAATATTACAACTGCTGATATAGAATGTTGCATTGTTGAAGTCTCAACTAATGGTTATTGCGAAGCATCGGTGAAACCGGTTCCCGGATGGTCGGAGACCCCTAAATATGTAATAGCTGAACATATTCCAATAGCTGTGGGTTACACCTGGCAAGGTAACTTCAAGCACTACTTTGGTCTAGGCTGCATCAAAAGATTTGCTACGAGATCTATTAGAAATAGAAACTGGGAATAACTTCAAGCGCAACAAACAAATGATATTCACAGAAGAAGATAAATTATATCATGAAACTAATAACACTTGTCATATCTGCAGCAAAACATGTATTAATAAAGTAAGAGATCATTGTCATGAAACTGGTAAATATAGAGGACCAGCATGTAAAATATGTATTCTAAGATACAAACAACAAAACTTCATTCCAGTAATATTCCATAATGGCTCTGGCTATGACTTCAACCTACTATACAGTGAACTCTTTAAACAGAATAATGATAAAAGAAAAGTAGATAACATACCACTAGCTGCTGGTAAGTCTAAGATGTTTAGCATTGGTTGTCTCAAATTCTTAGATAGTTATAACTTCTTAGCTATGCCTCTAGATCAAATGGCAAAGATATACGGATGTAAAACTAAAACCTTATATCCATATGAATACTTTGGTTTAGATGATTATGACAGCGCAGCTGCCAATGGTAGCAAAGCTACCTACCAAGAAAATATAGGTAATCTAAAAATAGAAGACTTCAAATCCTCACTACATAATAAATTACCAACACAAGAAGAAGTAGATAACTTTAATAATGAAAACAGTCACAAAACTGGAAAAGATCTAACTATAGAGTATTTACAGAACGATGTGGAAATATTAGACTATTGCATGAATGAATATGTTAAACTAAGCATGAAAGAATTCAAGCTCAAACCACTACATTACGTTAGTTTACCGGGTTATAGTTTTGATTGTTGGTTAATGTCAAGTTGTGTTACATTAGATACATTGCAAGATAAACAATTGCTAGATGATTTTGTTGGAGCAAAGAGAGGTGGTATATGTGGAATAATGGGTGATAGATATGTTAATAGAGAAACATGGACGAAGTCCCATCGGCAAAGCCGCTTCGCGGATAACAGTGATGGTAAGTCCATCAGGGAACCTGCTTCGCAGATCCACGAAGTGGTTTCACCAATGGCACAGCATGGCGAAGCATGGACAAAGTCCCATGATCAAAGGTCCATATGGTACATAGACGCAAACAACCTATATGGTTATGCAATGATGCAAAAATTACCTTATAAGGATTTTGAGTTTATTACTACTACTACTCTAGATACAATATTGAATACTCCAGATGATAGTGATCTTGGCTACTATATAGTTTGTGGTATTGATTATACTAATGAATGTAAAGAGAGAACAGAACAGTTAGCACTAATGCCTAATAAGAGAAAGATAAATGATAATGAATTAGGTTACAGAGAAAGAGATGGAGGCAAGGCAAGATCAGAGAAATTAATCTTAGACCAAAACAACAAAACAGAATATATGGTTCATCATAGGATGTTAAAGTTCTATGTTAAGATGGGAGTAAAAGTAACAAAAATACATAGATTAATTAAATTTAAACAAGATTATATATGTAGAGATTATATACAAAACAATACAAATAAAAGAGCAACAGCTAAAACTGAAGCAGAAAAGGATGTAAGGAAATTAATGAATAACTCATTATATGGAAGAATGTGCATGAATCCTCTACACTTCTTTCAAAGCAAGTTCTTGCATGATAAACAAAAGATAATGAAAAGTGTAAGTAAACCAACATTTAAGAATATGACTAGATATAGAGATTATAGCCAAATAGAATATATAAAGAAAAAAATAGAATATAGCTCACCTGTATATGTAGGAGTAACAATACTCGAACTTAGCAAATTACATATGTTTGATGTATTTATAATATTCTACAACCATCCCTCAAAGATCTAACACTTCACTATATGGATACGGACAGTTTCGTATTAAGTTATAGTGAAGGTAAAGTTAGTGATGAGCATATGGACTTAAGTAATCTAGACATACCTATAAAAACTAATAATAAAGTCCCCAGCAAGTTTAAGCACGAGCTGGGGAGTAGGGTTATTGAGGAATTTATAGCATTGTCCCCCAAAACATATAGCTTCAAAAATTATCCTAAAAACACTAAAGAAAAAGGAATGAAGAAGTATACTAATGCTAGGCACATAGATTACTATGATGCATTAATGAGTAAAACACAGAGAACAGTAGATGAATGTAGAATACAAAAAGTTGGTGATAACATGACAACAACAAAAACAAGTAAGATTAGTTTAAATATTTTTGATGATAAAAGATTTTATTTAAACAATATAAAAAGTTATCCTCATGATGAGAATCTATATCTATTCAAAAGAGATTTAATAAAAAAGATCTGCGAAGCAGGTTCCCTGATTAATACTACTCCAATAGAGCTATTAATAAAATTAGGGTTAGATGTAAGTAAAGAATCATTAGAATCGTTCATAGATAATAATAAAGAATTAACCACCAATGTTGATAAAGTTAATCCTTGCCGCCATTACCCTATATAATGATTTATTATAATTATAAAAAATGACTAAACTAGAAATACTTATAGAATTAAATAATCTAGAAAAACAAAAAAGAAGAAATTGATTAGAAGATAAATTAAAACAACAGCAATATTATGGTGAAACAGAAGAGTTATTTGATCCTTTAACTAAAACACTAAATGCAAACAGTGAAACTTGGCTAGCCCATAATGAACACAATCTAGCATTAAGTGAACAAACATTGAGAGCAATAGATTGGCAAAATCAAGAGTTAGATAAACTAAGATGATCCAGCAAGCTGGTTTCCAGATTGGTGAAACCGCTTCACGGATCCAGGAAGCTGGTTCCCAGATCGGTGAAAACACTTCCAAGATTAATGAAACGCTAATGGGGACAATAAAGGCAACTCAAGATATAGCACCAGTTTTTGTTGATACGAAGACATCCAAACTTCTTCATGACATGGGGGCTCAAACTAATCCTCAATTAAAATTAGAACTCGTAGATTTACCTAGTAGGAGATATACAATGAATGGCGTTGATATAACTCTAGAGCAGAGTGTATTTTTAGTTAGGGATAACGTATATGAGTTTTCAGAAGGCTTTACTGATTTTCTTACTAAATCAAATATAACATGATGATAATGTTGAGGAAGATGAAAACAAAATTAAAAGGTTTTTACAGGACTTTAGATATGATTTAGGAAAAGGGGATAAGAAAAGCGCTAGATATAGAACAATAAAACGTATAATAGGGATAAAAGATGATGTATATGGTAGGGGATTGAATAGCAACCCAGATCAACAAAGTTGCCACCACTACGTGGATCAGGGAACCTGCTTTGCAGATCCAAATAATTTAATAAAAAGATTAGAATTATTAATACTAGAAACAAAAGCTGGTCATGATGGATTATATGATGAAATGCTAGATATATCTAAGCAACTATTATCTATGAATATTATTAATCAAGAGCAACTAGATAATTTAGTTTTGAATTATGGTAAATAAATAATGATGGAAAAACAACAACAACACTTATTAGCTAAAGTAGTATTTAGCCCTCAAATAACAAAGTTTAGAAGAGAAAGAGTAATACCATTATATAAAGATGAAACATGGTCAGCTGATTTAATTGATGAGCCATTTCTTAGTAAATACAATAATAATTATAAGTTTATATTAACTGTTATAGATATATTCACAAAATATGCATGGGCTATTCCATTGAAGAATAAATCTGGTTTATCTATAACTAATGGTTTTAAAATAGTATTAGGTGAAAGTCCACAGGGTGGCTCTGAAAGTAGAAAACCAGAAAAGTTATGGGTAGATAGAGGTAGTGAGTTTTACAATAAAACATTTAAATCTTTACTTAAAGAATATGAAACAAAACTATATTCTACTTATAGTGATTTAAAGGCTGTATTCATAGAGAGATTTAATAGAACATTATTACACATAATAAATAAACCTATGTTCATCAATGGCGATGGTAATTGGGTAAATATATTAAATGATGCTGTTGTAACATATAACAATAACATTCACTCAACAATTAATATGACACCAGTTGACGCTTCTAATAATCCTGATAAAGTTAAATACACTTTTAGTTTTAAGAATATTAAACCTAAACTTAAAGTTGGTGATTATGATAGAAATGCTGATAAACGTAATATCTTCTCTAAGGATACACTTCTAATTGGAATAGAGAATTGTTTAAAGTTAATGAAGTTCTAAAAACACAACCACCAACATATAAAATAGAAGATATTAATGGTGAGATAATGGAAGGTAAATATTACGAACAGGAATTATTAAAATCCGAGTTTGACTTTGAATCTAATAATAAAGTTTTAGAATCATTAAATATAGACCTCCGGTCATCTGAGAAGCAGGTTCCCTGATCTTCGAAGAAGTTACACTTATAAGCCAGCAAGCTGGATAGACCTACGGTCAGCTACTTGGTAGATTCAAATCTTTCTGTAAACAAATACAAAGATGACAAGAAACAGATTCAATCAGGCTAAACGTCAATGGCGAAGCATGACCGGAGGTCCATCGGGGAACCCGCTTCTCGGATCAACATCAACAAACAACTTAACACTAAGTAAGGCTCGTGGGTTATTCCTAGAAGATAATGATAATATTGATATGAAGGGTACCTATAAAATTACAAATGTACATCCTCCGATAGATTGAAAAGATGTTGTTAATAAAGAGTATTGTGACAATAACTTATTATCCTCTTCTAATAAAATAGACATTTTACGTAGAAACATAACTGAACTAAGAAAGGGTGACTTTGATAGAGTTACAACTAAAACATTACAACTAAGTGAAGCACAAGTTAATGAAGAACTAATTAATGAGTTTATTGAATTAACAAATGAAGTCAGAAATACTGTTATGTTTTGTAATAAAGGTGCTGCAGATACTATCTCTAAATATAATCGATTAAAACTAGAGATAGATAATAATTTTAATCAGAATATCACTAACATACAACTAGATGAAATGTTTACTACTGGGCTAAAAGAATTTAAAGAAGTTAATAAAAAGACTAATTCTTTTATAGATGAAGCCCTTTTAAAGAATAAAAGGACAATAGTACAATATATAATTGCTATACTTTTACGAAGTACGTTACTTGATAATAAAAACAAGAAAATCTAGAGAAGCATTATGGTTTTAAACAAGAAGATATAACGAAAGAAGTAGAAAGAATTTTTACTAATTAAAATAATGGAAACTATGACTAACCCAACAGCACCGAGTGAGAGATTACTATATCCAGATTTGTCATCAGTATCAGAAAGATTGATAAACGAAAAGATTCAAGCTAATAATAAATTTAACAACAATATTAACATTATAAAAGCTATTAAAAATTATTAAGAAACTGAAACTAATAACTATAATAAGAAGCTAAGCAGATATAAAAATTATATTAACGTAGCTGAGATAACAGAAATAGTATTATCATCAATAGCAACAACGGCAACAACAACATCAGTTGCATTAACAGGTATAGGATTAGCTTATTCTATACCAACAGCTTTTGCTACAGCAACTGTTTGTGGTTCATTATCAGAAGCAATTAATACTAAAATTAGAAATAAAATTATAAAGTATTCACAAATGTATATTTCAAGTAAACAGTTTAGTGATAAGTTTAATAGACTATATACTAAATCAATGATTGATAATAAAATAGATAATGATGAGTATAATGAATTAGTTAGGGTATATGAGGATTATAAGAAGAACAAGAAAAACAAGCTGAGTATTTTTTTAAACTAAAGTTAATAGTGTTTAGTAATAATAGTATAGTAATAATAATATTAGTGTTAATATTTATCGATAATCATAAACATAATATAAATACAATCATAATCATAATCGTAAATATAATATAATCATAAACATAAATATAAACATAATATAATCATAACCATAATCAAATAATTTATCTCATCTGAGTACCTAAGTATAAACCTATTCCTTTTTGTACTACCTTTATACCTTCACCAGTAGTTGCAAATTTAATTAAATCAGGTGTGGCTGATAAAGCAGCTCTAGGGTTTCTAGATGCAGCTGCACTTCCTATTTTACTTGCTATTTCTAATGCTCTTACTGGATTATTAGCTACTTTCTTTCCAAAGTTAACTGTAGCTTTACCAACACTTGTAAAGAAATCTTTCAATCCCTCTGCTTCTATTGTTGCATCACTAACAGTCATTGACTTATTTCTCTTACACTTACAATTACCCTTTAACATTTTAGTACCTTTTGAAGTAATAAAACCTCTTATGTTATTAGTACCACTATAATGTCTACCTGCAACACAATAAGAATCAATTTTGAACTTATTTAAGAGACTCATTTCTATATATAAAAAAAATGGAAGTTAAAAAGTATAATCCTTTTGTTATTAAGCCTAAGCCCAAGGTTAGGCCCAAGGCTAAAATTAAGCTTGAAGCTAAGGGTCTATCTCTAGAGATTAAAAGGAAATTTGAGATTATTTATGCTAAGGGTTTTGTTAAGACTAGTTGGAAATAATGACAAGGACTATAGTTGTAATTATAACTATGACTTAATTATAACTAAGACTATGTCTATGAGATTATATCAACTATCTTATTGCCATCACTATTCACACTAATAACCTTTCTAGTTAATACTAATGCATGACATATAACATCTGCAACTGCTGCACTAAATTTAATATTAAAATGTATTGGTTGTGGACCTATTTGATCACTTTGATATCTAGTATCAAATACATATATTCTATAACTACTTTTGAATGTTCTATGATTTATATATGGTTTTATATTATGTGGTAGCCCATTATAATCTTTATTAAAGCTAACAATCTCTTTAAAAGCCTCATTATAATTATTAGTACCATAATTAATGTTCATTCTATCCTCAGGATAAAACTCGCTACCAATAACATTCAGTAACATTCATTACATCAAATGTACTTGCATCATGAGTTTGTTCATTAACATTATTATTTTCAAAACCAACTATTATATATTGTGGTCTTTCCATACCACTTTCCATACCTAGATCAAACAAGAAGTTAGTAGCATTGGGCACATTCTTATAAAATGTCTTTCTTTCATAATAACTAAAGTCTACATTATTCTTTTTACTTAAACCCTTTTGCACAATAATTATATTGTCATTACTAGGATCAATACTGGGCACACACCATGATATATCTCTAATTTCTATATTACCATCATTAGCAACAGCACCAGGATTAGCATTAACTCTATATAGAGCTCTATCATCATTATTTCTTTTTAATATTAGTTCAAATCCTAAACCATATATGATCTTTTATAAATCATTTACAAAACCAAATAGATCACTCATCTTATTCATCATATACATATGACCTCTTTGTGCAGCAATATGGTCACCTTTAAGTTGACTATCTCTATTACCTTGATTTCTAACAAAACCACTCTCATATTCATCACCAATACTAGTTAATAATTTATACGTCAATAGATTAGGATGACAATGATCTATATATTCAATAGTCCTACCACCACTAGTTTCAAGTTTAACTGAACTAAACAATGCCATCATACCATAATTAACTAATCTGATATTAGCATCATTAGCAAATACACCACCAGCATCATCTGATACAACAAACTCTATCTCTAGATGTAAATCACGCAAATTTAAGTGATTCTCTTCTCTATTGAGTATGATATTAATATTGGTATTAACCGTATTCATTGTTGCCAGATTATTTGGTTTATATTTTATAATCTTACTTTTATGTATATCATTATTATAACCATAAGTTGTATCCAAATTAAAATCCATTTTTATAAGATAAAAAATGACTGATCCACGAAGCGGCTTCTCCGATAGTTTAATCTTAAGAGAAGTGCAAAATATACATGAAGCTTTAACTAAAACTAAAGAAGAGCATACACTTAACTTTAGAATGATAAAGCCAACAGAAAAGTTTAACTTTAGTGAACCTATACTTAACTCATCAAAATTAGGTTTAATTAGATTATTTGTTTATAATTCGGTGTTTAATGTGAATAGAAGGAACAATCAATTCGTATATGATATCAAGGGTGAAACATGGTCAGATACCCGTATTTTAGCTATTATACCAGGAGCATATGAATTATTCGAAATAGCAGAATTAATGAAAGAAGAAACTAATGGTAATGTTATAATAGAATCTGATAAGAATACAATGAAAAGTTTAATGGAAGTAAAACAAGGTGCAATTAACTTTGACATAAAAAATTCAATAGCCCCATTACTAGGATTTAGAAAAATAGTCTATAAAAAAGGTAAATATACATCGCAGAAAATTGTTGATATTATGGGTTTTAGTACTATTAACATTCATTGTAATGTGATATCTGGTGTAAAAGATAATGGGAATAACACAGACATACTATATACTTTTACTCTAACAGAACCACCAGGCTATCTAATAAATATTATACCAACTAATATCTTATATCAAAATGTAACTAAAGATAGAATAGAATATATTGAATTTCATTTTAAAGATGAGCATGGAAGACCTATAGACTTTAATGGTGATGTATTAAGTTTTACTTTGCATTTGATTTAGAATATATTTCTCTGCGAAGCAGGTTCCCTGATAGATATAGACTTAGTCATGGTCAGAAGCAGTTCCTGATAACCATAGACTTAGACTTACAATTACACTTTACTTAGACTTATCTGCCAAGCAGTTTCCCTGATACTCATACTTTTACTTATGGGTCTTCGACCATGCTTCACGATACTTAATTATAAAACTCTCCGATCCCAATTAATTCTTAGTTTACCATTAATATTTTTATTTTTAGTTATATCAATTACAATATAATTATAAGGCTCTTTCCATACCTTATTACATATATTAGCAAAATCATTATAACTAAGTTCAACATTTTTAAAAAATAAATAGATTACAGTTCTCTCTAACACTCTGCCTATCCAGAGAGAACAGGTTTTGATTAAGATATATCATATTGCAATTATTTTGTCTACCCCTACAAAAGTATTCATTAATAACTGGTTCTTTGGCTCTAACATCATCGAATATCATTAGTTTCTTAAAGTCTTTGGGTAGTTTATCAGGAGATAGTAAATCTTTTATATCTTTAATAAATTCTATATTTGTTTTTGGGTTTATTCTTATCAATCCATTGTATTGATCACCAGTAGGACCAATGATGTATAGCTTTTCAAAATATATACTAGCTAGAATTAGTTTTTTCAATAAGAATGTCTTACCACATTCACTAGGACCAGATATTATACATCTAAAGTTATCTGGGAATGTGGCTTCAGTAATTATATCATCATCATTTAGCCATGATTGTAGATCTTCATTTATGTTTATAGAAATATTGTTACTAAGACATTCTTTGTTGTTAGGTTTACCCTTTTGATAGGACTTCGTCCATCCGTGAAGCGGTTCCACCGATGCTTCGCCATGTTTTTCATCAAATTGATATATAACAATATCATTAACCTTATCATTATCATTAACATTATCATTAACATCATCATTATCATTATCATTAATTTTATTAGCAAAGCTACTTCGTAGATCATTATCATTAACATTATAATTAACATTATCTTTATCCTTAACATTATCATTAACATTATTAGCAAAGCTACTTCGTAGATCATTATCAATATCATTATCATTATCATTAACATTATCATTATCATTATCATTAGTCAGTGTGTAAAGATGACAGAGACTGGATAGTTCCTGAGTCTAATAAATTTTATACTGGGTTTAATAAATGTGATATAAATATGATCACAAAAAATAATATGCATAAATTTCAAAATTGTGTAATAGTACTTGATGATATGGGTGATAGGTTAAAAAAGGATATGGCTTATTATTTTACTGAGGGAAGACATTATAATATTCAAATGATTGTAATGTGTCATAAACCAGCTCAAAAAAATAAAACAGCAAGAATGAGTTGTGATACCATTTATTTAAGAACTTATAATGGACCTGATCTATTTAAAAACTTTATTGAGATATATAAATGTGAACATGACTTTAGTAAAATAATTAGTGAGTTAAATAGTAACCATTATAATCGTACAGATGGAATGTCAGATGATCTTCGTTATGGTATAATTAAATATAATAAGAAGGAAAATACTTTTATTATTATTAATAGTAATAGAACAATGATATATGATTCAAGAGTTGGTTTCCTTGATTTAAAAGCTCTTAGTTTAAAAGATGAATTAGAAAGAGAAGATATAAATAAACTTATAGCATATATGAAACCACTCATGATAACTGCAACAGATAGAAATGTTATTAATCACGATAACTATTTATTTTATTTTTATAAACTTCTTAAATTAAATAATATTAAAATTCAGAATGATGTTCTAACTAAAGAAATGATTATGGGAAAGGGTATAAAAAGCTTATCAACTATTGGTGGAATTATAAGCTCAGGTTTAATTATATTTAGTTATATTTATCCTGATATAATATCAAGAAATGCTGGGAGTGCAGCAATGGGAGCAAGCACAATGTTGAGTAGAGTAAATACATTGGTTAATGTTGGATATGGAGAAGAGTTGGATAATGATCTGCGAAGCAGTTTCATTGATCCACAAAATACAATACAAGAGGAATATATAAATCAGTGTAACTGTGACTTCGTCAATGAAGAGATGGGAATTTTGAATAGAAAGGGAGGAAAGTTTTTAACCAGACAATATGGAAATATGGAAAATTTAGAGAAGAGATTATAAATTTTGTTAGAGATGAAAACGAATTAGACCTTGATTTGATTTTAGATAAGAGATGTAAAACTAATACACTCAATACGTTAGGAAATAAATATTTAGCAGAGTGTATCACATCTAAAGATAATACTAAAGATTTAATTGAAATCATGGCTAAATATTACCACGTGAAATGATTAGGTAAATATTAAAGTTTACCCTATTAGAAATGCTTTTACAATTTTTAGAGTGTAACTATAAATGTGGAAACATTGCTGTTTTAAAATATCATTATGAATCATGTCATAAAGATAAAACTGATAAATGTGTGTGTGGTAATATAATATTAAGTGGTATTTGTGCTAATGATTTTTCTCCATGGGGTTGTTCTTTAAAAAATGAATCTAGTTCTAGCTCTAGCTCTGGTTCTAGTTCTGGTTCTAGTTCTATCTATGACTCTAACTCAGACCCTAACCCTAACCTTAAACCTAACATTAACCCTAACCCCTAACCTTAACCCTAACTTTAACCCAGAAGTCTTAATTAGAAGTTGTAATAAATGTAATTATGTAAAGCCGCTAACTGATTTTGATGAGAGTAAGTATACATGTAGAAGTTGTACTTCAGCTAAAGTTAATTGTCCATATTGTACTTCTGTTGTGAGATATGATGGGATACGGGCTCATGTAAAGAAACAACATCCAGATGTAGAATTAACTAGAGGATTTAGTAGAAGCTTATTAGATAAAAGACAAAGTCCTAGAGCTTTAAGTCCTTTAGTTATTGTCCAAACAGAGGAAAGTTGTTCATGTAAATACTATAATTTTGTATCATTTCTTATTAATAATGGAATAAATATAGAAAAAGTAAAAGAAAATATAAATTTATTGAAGAGTATAGATAATTTGAAATAAAAAATATGAAAAAATATCAAAAAAGAGGGAATCACTCTTTAAGATTGAAAAAGAGCGATCTTTCTACTGGGGGATCACTCCGAATAAGAGTGAATCGCTCTTAAAGAGTGAAATGTAAATTTTGCTTTGATTTTTTGTTTTATTTTTGATTTTAATTGATTTTTTTATTGAATTTAGATCTAATATATAGTAGTGGATAAAACAAGGGATTCAACAAACAGTAAAATTTGGCCCGATTCGACATGCGCGATTAGCGTTAGGAGAAAGGGACAAATTTTACTGGTGGTTGAATCCCTTGTTTTATCCACTACTCTTTCGGTAGCATGTAATAGTTAGTTTTCAGTTCTTCAAGAAAAGGTGGATATTTTCCGTTTGTGACACCCCCCCCCCCAGTTATGGAGCACGTGTCATTAGAGAGAGAGAGTTTATTCCTCTGAGTATAAATGAACATCAAAATTATAATTTTACATAACATCAGAAAGCTTCAAGTTATCATTGGGCTACACAGAAAATTGCAAAACACTCAGAGAGGGCAATTAACGGACGCAACAGGATCACTGGACATTGCTCTGTCAAGAGATGTAAAAATTTAAAAAAAATTAAAAATAAAACCAAAAAAATTGCAGAGAACCACAAGTTAAAGGCCAAAATTCTCGACAAAGTTAAAGGAAATCATAGTAAATCATTAGTAAATCATAGTAAAACATAGTAAATCATTATGTACAAATATGGCACGTGCTTCGGGGGAGGGGATGCAAATAATATGCAAACACTAAGCTGGGGGCACAAACGGAAAACGTCTATTCTTATCTGATTTTTTCAAAAGTGGAAACAGACATTGCTGTCGTATATTGCGTTGAGCTCTGCAGTAAGTGATATTTTGATAACTTTCGTTGATTGCACTCAGAATATTAATTTCTACAGCAATGCTTCTTGAATGGAGAATTTCGGGTATTTTAGTCTCCAAGGCATTTTAATCACCTTCAGGAATACTCTTAGCGCCCGGTTTCATTTGGCGCCTCAAACCTTTTACACGTTTTAAATTATGTTCTTATGTACGTATATGAATTTATTTTGGTTCTGTCAACGATCCAAAACAAATTGACAGAACCAAAACAAATTCATATAAGTACATAAGAACACAATTTAAAAGCTGGTAAAAAGTTTGAAGCGCCAAATGAAACCGGTCGCTAAGAGTATTCCTGAAGGTGATTAGAATGCCTTGGAGACTAAAATACCCGAAATTCGCCTTGATTGTTCTGCTGCTTGAAGCTCTTCATCTTTTACAACAGCGTTTACAACAGCTATATTGGGTGTAGATAACAGTGTGTTGAGCTCATGTAACAGCTCAACGGCTGTGAACCATATGCACTGTTCCTTCATTTTTCTACGGTCAAAATTCAATCAATACATGTTTTAAACACTGTTTGCTTTATTGGCAATTAGTTTGAACCCTGTTAATCTGGAAATATTTTAGCAGTTTATGCCAATTTCGGATGCCACGGAAAGATTTTCTTCAGTTTTTTTTTCGTTTCGTTCGCGTGGATGTTTTGGAAGGCTAGCTTCAGACCTGTCTCAATCCTGGACCAAATAATGATATCAATAATTTTCCTATTTTTCTTTACTTTTGGAAGCAATACTCTTGCTCTATTCTTCCGTCATTGCTCTAAATTTGGATTAGTTTCAACTGTCAAATTTTTGAAAAATGATCGATGAGAAATTATCTACTTTATTTCAATTACAAGCGCAACGCGCATGGTACTTGCAAATGATAATTTAAACCCCACAGATTAACTTTGCAAAAACAACCTTAACTGTGCAAATATGTTGTCAGTTTTTGCGCCATTATAATATCGTACACGAAGTTTTGAGTACCATCTGAAACTGAGATGAACCGCAATAGTGGGTTATCATCTATTCTGTGGCAAAATTAATAAGCTCTTTGGATGTTTTAGTCGCAGCAGAGTGATTTCTCAAAATGAAAATTTTGATTTCCTTCAATAAGTCAAATGATTGGAACAAAACTAGGCTTAAATTTGGACGATAAAATTTTGCCAATCCATTTTTGTACCATTGTAATAACTAGTATCACTTTATTTCTATCTGAATTGAAAAATCCCTCCAATTGTTTATCATGGTTCAACAAGATGAACAATTCTAGATTTCAAATGACAAAATATCAACATATTTCAACCTGGGCGACGAGTCCTAACATTGCCATCATCAAATATTGGGGCAAATCAGACGAAAAAGATATTCTTCCGCTAAACACTTCACTCAGTATAACACTAAACTGCGACGATCTGAGAACCCGATCATCGCTTTATGAAGTTCTGACTTCAGACCCAAGTGAGAAAATAGACACGCCTAGTCTTGAACTCTATTTGAACGGACAGAAAGCTGAAATAGGAAAACGGCTTAAAAGGATTGAAGAGATGTTGAGAAATGACTGTGCTAATCTGGAACGAAAGTCAAAGTCATTGGTTATTGTGTCAGAAAACGATTTCCCGACTGCCTCTGGTATGGCAAGCTCAGCTTCGGGTTTCGCTGCTATCGCCCAACTTTTATGCAGTTATTTTGAGGTGAAATCTGATTGGTCAATATATGCCCGGTTGGGTTCTGGCTCTGCTTGCCGCAGTATGCTTGGTGGTTTCGTAGTGTGGGAAAAGGGAACGGGTTCCGATGATAGTCGTGCTGTCCAGGTGTTCTCTGAAAACCATTGGCCAGAATTACGAGTTCTTATACTGATTTTCTCATCTGATCGGAAAACTAACCCGTCAACTACCGGCATGCAAAGGTCTGTAGAAACTAGTGAATTGTTGAAAGAGAGGCTTGAAATTGTTCCTAAAAGACTTTCCGAGCTTAAATTGGCAATTGAAGAGAAAGATTTTGAACAATTCGGAGTTATTTGTATGAAGGAAAGCAACCAGTTACACGCTATATGCTTAGATACCTATCCACCTATAAGATACTTGAATACTCAAAGTTTTGAGCTCATAGACACTATTCACGCGTTCAATGATCATTACGGAAACGTATTAGCGAGTTACAGTTTCGACGCGGGAGCGAACGCGTTTGTTTTCTTTGAGGAGCAGTCAAAGCCTAAATTATACAGCTGGCTACTTCATGTATTTCCACAGTGTAACCTGCAGCTGGATGACTGGAGTGAGCAAGATTGGAAAGCGAGAGAGTTGAACATTCCAGTGACTTCTTTGGATGAGGATGCAAGTGTTGAACACATTGAAAGTAGAGTTGGAGCCGGTCCGCAGGAGATGTTCACGCAGATTCCCTTCAAGTGATGATATCTATGGCTCTAGTTCTGTTCACCCCAATATCGTTTCAACCCGCAAACTTTTACAACCCAGCCCCCCCCCCCCCCCCAAAAAAAAACTCCGTTAATCGTACGACTCTTTTGAGTGTTACTACCCACACTCTAAGTGTTATTTTATGTTAGTTTTTACCAATTATGTAAGGAATTAAAATTGGTGTGAAATGATAGAGGGGTGAGAAAGCAGGACAGCAATATTTATATAGTAATTGATGCTTTCGGCTGTCTAGTTAGTCTTTTTTCGATTTTAAAAGCATGCGATCAAGTATGCCAGTCATTAGAAATGTCATGAAAGTCATTAAATGACAAAGTTGCGCGATTTGGTTCAAAAAATGGTTTTGCATTGGAAGGAATTTCTCTGTAATGTATTTATCCAAGAACTCAACGGAAGGTGTGATCTACAAAGCAGCCGAAGCATTCTGTGTTATTGCTTTTATCCATTGATTTGATCTTTGTTTTCTGTTTCCTTGTTCACAAATATCATTCTTGTCACTTGCAATTGAATTGTATGTTCTATATCAACAATACTGATGTGTTAATACAAAATTATCACTTATCAAAGAATTAATTTTTTCCTCTGATTCAGGTCTTTATTTGAGCTCGTATCAGGAAATGAACATTGAGCTTCGCATTGCTGCACCAATCAAAACACCTAGAATTGGAAATGTGCGTTCTAACCCGTCAAATGATAAAGAAAATTAATAAACTTGAAGACTTTGAATTATATCTTTAGCCAAGTACTTAAACGTAACCGCATTCGTGCTTCAGCAGGAAGGCGAACCAATAATTGTATACTAAGTTTAATGTCCACTCGCCTGTCGAATAGTTTTAGCAGCCATTTTTCGAAAAGAATAGTAGAGCTATGAAACAATTGACGATCTCAATTTTCTGCCGATATTTCGCTTAAATTGCATCGTTTTGTTCTCTGATTTTGCAAAGGCAATAGATTGTCTGTTGATTTTAGGTAAAAATTATTTCAATTTTATTACTAAGGTTAATTTGTCCTTCGTTAGAACATGTGAAAATCGAACCATAACTTAATTGGTACAACGTTTTTATTAGCTGATTTGAAAAGCGTGGTTCTTGATAAATTATGACAAAAAATTTTCCCTATTTGATTTCTGATGATTGTCTGAAACCTTTGATTGAGGACAAAAGACATCAGGTATAACAATTTCACGTCGTTAGAGAAAGATAGCTATTAAAAGTCTTTTTTCATCTAACTGGAGTTATTCATTAGTTAATTATTGAGCATGCTGATGTTAAGACTGTACACTTAATTTGACAGTTTAAAGTGTGTGTTGTGTGTAAAAGAACAGCTGTTCACGATTCGAAAACTCAATGGTACGTACCAATTTTATCTCCGGAAAAGTATTGGTCGGCCAGAATCGGCTGAACAAAATGGAAATCATTTCTGAGAATGTTTGTTAAGGAATTTGATGAATTACTATCAAAAATTACTATCGGACATAAATTACAAAAATTACTAGATGAATTACTATCAATGTGACAAGGTTACATCAGAAAATAAGTAATTTAGAGAAAGTTTGTAATGCGCTCGACGGTGGCTTCAAAGATTAATCGGTTGATGATAAGCATGGGAAAATGTGTCTTGCTTTTAAAGATGCCAGTCAGTTTCAGCCGAAAATTTGAAAAAAGCAACAAAAACTGGATTACTGACGAAATTTTGCAGTTGATTGAAGAAAAACAAAATTGCGAAAAGAAGAAGGAAGAGTACAAGTACCATTGCCTCAATGATTGAATAAAGACAAAGTGTAACCAGGCGTAAGAAACTTTTGAACGAGAAATGTAGCAAAATGGAATTCCTTTTGCGAGATAACGCTACGCGAGGCACATCAGATGATCGTGGGAGTGACAGGCAAATAAAAGAATGCACGGTCAAAATACAGTAGTATTAAAAACAAAGCTGGACAAATCGCCATGTAAACTAATGACGTCTTGGATCGATGGAAGGAGTTTAGAAGAGGTTTATGACAACACTCGACGTCTGGAGCATCCAGTTTATGCTGATGGCGAAATATGGGATCACGATATTTTTGAAAAAGGAATTTCAAAGGCAATAAAGAGAAGCGAACAGGAAAGCTGCAGGACGAGATGAAGTATTCTCAGATGTTAAAGGCCCTGGGAGACGACCGAGTAACCATTTTCATGATTTTTTTTACCACTTTTACATTGTCGGAGCCCTGCCTGCTGAAGTGATCAAATCGGTTTTCCTTCTTGTCCTTTTTGTGCGAAAAAAAAACAGTAACCAAAGCCTAATGTTTCACTTGATAAAATTTTTGCTGAAAACCCAATTGGATTTAAACCAAACTCGAAGCACAGCTTGAAGACACTGAATACGGCTTCCGAACAGATCGTGGGACAACAAGTGCGTAATCTGTTGTGAAGCTGTCAACGCGCAATTGAAATACAGATTGATGTCTAATTTTGCTTTGTTGACTACACAAAAGGATTTGACTGAACTGTTCACAGCGAGCTAATCCATTTGCTTGAGGATATTGGCGTCGATATTAAAGATTAACGATTGGTTCAGAGTTTTTCTATAATCAGACTGCTCAGATCATTGATATAAATTAAAACAACTACCAATAAAGAGAGGAGTAAAGCATCGGGCTGTGTACTGTCACCGAATTTGTTCATTCTTTATGCTGAAGTTGTAATGAAGACCTTGGGTGACGCAAATAGAGTTTCGGTTGGTTAAGCCGTAGATGAATTCACGGAAATGAAGAATATTTCGTTTAAATGACGACACTGAGTCCTGAAATGTTACGTATACCCAGTGTTAACGTTATGCTCAGAAACCTGGATGATTCATGCAATGTTGAAGAGCGAATACACGCCCTCAAAATGTGGTGTGATCATCGCATGTAGCCTTTTTACTGGAAAACAATGAATCGAAGTCCTTTCCCAAATAGGGATAAAACGATGAAACTTGACCTATTATTGAGCTTAAGAACATTAGAATTGAAGTTTCTAGGACACGTAATTCGTAATGGGAATTTTGTGATTCTCTGTTTCTCTCAGGGATTGTCATTGGAAAGAGCTCAAGCGGACGTCAGAGAAAGGCGTTTCTACAACAGTTTCGTGCTTTTCCCATCGACATTCGTAGAAAAACCGGAATGCTTGGAATTTCCCAAAGCGGCAATTTCTGCAACCGGCAAGATGCTCAAAGGCCTTCTGGAACAGGCAAGATGCTTAAAGAAAAAGATGAAGTGCTTCACAGAAGTTTGCTGAGAGTAAAGGAATGATCTCTGCGTGGTTCGAAAATTGAGAGTTTTTTAATTTTTTTAAATAAAATTAACATCAAGATGAGAGTGATTTTAGTAAACATAATAATGTGACGTTGTTTTGCTGTCTTGAAATTTGCCTGTGTGTTTTGTTTTTGATAGTCACTCTTCTCATGTACCTTTGTTCCTTCCTGGTAGCTCAAATTCGTAACGGCTTATTTTTGCGGTGGTTATTCGTGCCTTCTTAATTAAACATCACAAACGTTGCAGACTTTTTGCTCGTAAAATTTCAATGCTCCGATTTTCTTAACAGATTTTCTTGTCCTGTGAGTGCCAAGTTGTCGTGGCTAATTTCTGGAAAAGTTAACTCGAGTACAGAACTTGAAGAGGTATTAAACTGCAGCTTAGACAAAAAGATTTTGCAAAAATTTAACAGCCAAAAGGATTTTTTTATATCTCCTGAGACGGATGTAATGAGGTACTGTAATGTTCTCATGATTAGAACTCAATTGGAAAATTTGCCGTTTCTTACTAATCCAAAGGAATAATACCCTAGGCAATGTGGATAAGATAGTTTCTCTTCAAGGGTGATAAAATATTCAGCTGTTGGCGGAATTGTTTTTTGGGGCCCAATAAACGAGCAAAGTCTGTTCATATAATCCTTTAATTTTTTTTCCAATTCGTGTACGATTTGGCAGATGACGAAAAAACTAATTTCGAAATTAATTTCAAAAATTTAATTTCAAATTATTTTCTAACATCAAGATGAGAGTGATTTTAGTAAACATAATAATGTGACGTTGTTTTGCTATATTGAAATGTGCCTGTGTGTTTTGTTTTTGATAGTCACTCTTCTCATGTCCCTGTGTTCCTTACTGGTAGCTCAAATTCGGAATGGCTTATTTTTGCGTTGGTTATTCGTGCCTTCTTAATTGGACATCACAAACGTTGAAGACTTTTTGCTCGTAAAATTTCAATGCTCCGATTTTCTTATCAGTTTTTCTTGTCCTGTGAGTGCCAAGTTGTCGTGTCTATTTTCTGGAAATGTTAACTCGAGTACAGATTTTTTGGATCCTGAAGAGGTATTAAACTGCAGCTTAGACAAAGACTTTGCAAAAATTCCACAGTCAAAAGGAATTTTTACAAATAATCTCCTGAGACGGATGTAATGAGGTACTGTACTTTTCTCATGAATAGAACTCAATTGGAAAATTTGCCGTTTCTTACTAATCCAAAGCCAAAGGAATAATACACTAGGCCATGTGGATAAGATAGTTTCTCTTCAATAGTGATAAAATATTCAGCTGTTGGCGAAATTGTTTTTTGGGGCGCAAAGTTTGGGCCCCAATAAACGAGCAAAGTTTGTTCATATAATCCTTTCAATTTTTTTTGCAATTCGTCTACGATTTGGCAGATGACGAAAAAATTAAGTTCAAATTTTGTTGAAAGTTTTATGGTTTAAATTATTTTCTTCAATGGCCAGTTTCTGTCAGTGCGTAAAAACAGTGCCTTCTTTTAACCAAAAAATTTTAATCTGCTGCAAAGAATCTCTTAAATTCCGGAATATTCACAAAACAGTGTTGTGAAAATATGGATGCAGCGTTTCATATCTTCGGCGAAGGAATTGTCAAATTATTTGTAGCTTCAGTCACCAACACACTTAGGAGTTTTGGAAAGTAGAGATGCCCCTCATGATCCAAAATATTGCGTAATTTTTAGATTAATATCGCCAGTACTGAATGCATGATTAATATAAAAAATGGAAAGATGTTTTCCACCCAAACATTTGAAGTATTTGCTGCACTATATTTTATTGGTTAAGTCGGCCTGAGAAATTGGAAGTTGAACTGCACAGGGTAAGGAATTCTGAAACAATACTTTCGTTTCTTATAAACTACATAATATTGCAATTCTGTTAATTTATTTCCATTTGAGGGGTTTAAATGCAAAATTCTTGAGCTTAGTTCAACGGAATTGATTTGGTGTCATTTTATTGATTTTTTTTCAATGCCTGCATTATTTCCTCAAGTTTCGTTTTAAAGGTTTTCTCAACAATTGACATAAATGTTACAAAGATTTTAGAAGTTATTCAATAATGTGTATGTTCGAATAAATTCTGACATTCCTGCCATTTGTGTCGAAGTGGAATTTTTCTGCTGAAACAATTATTGACTTAATATGCTCTTTAAGTTTTGATTGCGTTCAGAAGAGAACCTTTTGAGGAAATTGCGAAAAATTGTTTGGGTAAGTTTGCCTTAGTCGAAATGGTATTCTAGAGGGAATGTAATCATCGTTTTCACTTGAGCAAGCATTTCATCAACGCATTTCAAAGATGGACACTGGAACGCAGTTGAAAAACATGCGCAGAATCAGGCGCAAACAGTGGAGCGTGGCTCTGGCAGCTGTGGCCGGAACGGGGTGGCTAAGCTACCAGCTGTTCAAATGGATGCAGCCAAGTGAGCAGCAGATTGCAGAGCTCAAAGCCAAGATGGATCCACTCAAGTTGCAAGAGGTCGAGAGTTCAAACCAGTAAGTAGAGCAATTGCAAAGCAGTAGCATTCTATTCGGTGTTTAATTGCGCTTAAACGAATTTCGAGACAATTATCTTAAACGTCTTTGTGTGAAAAATTCTTTTTGTGTAAATTAATGCCTTTTTATGCAAAATTTTCACTTTTGTTTGACTGTTTTTGCGCTTTTGTTCTAGAACATACTTTGACTTCTCAAGTGACTTGGTATGCTTAACGTTCTTCATTTTTGAATCCCAATTGCACTCATTGTTTGTTGCTAATATAAAAGCGATCGCGAGTGGTTGAGGGTTAAAGAGTTGTAGCTTAGTGGTTAAGATACCAGACGGTTATCCTATATAGGTCGCGGGTTCGAACACCAATGAGGTTGGAGTTTTTGCGCCCATTAAGACTTTATCAGCTACACCCGCCTGTCGTTCGAGAGCAGTTCATCCGACGTCAGTCGGTTTATGTTTGGTAAGTGTCTCAGTTCTGGTGAAAACAATGCTTTATTATAATGCTTGATTTAACGTAATAATAGTATCATTATGAAGACATGAACTCATGTTTAGTTCTAGATCAAGGTCCTTGAGTCTGTGAGTTCGTTCGCGCCGTCTAAACAGTCCTTTTGAGACAGATGTTTTAGCGGTAACCGTGTCAACCCTAAATGGATGATGATCTCGCATCATAGTCCAGACATGAAGTTGACGGCGTTGGTAAAAACAACCATGAAATTATACTCGGCTAATTTGTTTAATCATGACCTTCTTTAACTCAATGTGAGTGTGCGAACAAAATGCTTGACTACACAAATATTCTTGAAATAATCAAGTCTATTCTGAATGTTCTAGAAACAATCAAATATTCTAGAAATAATCAGGTTCAAGCAAAATGAATGCCTTAGACACATTATACAAACATAACCAAGTAACGTCGGACGAATTGCTTTTTCAAACAACCGGAGAGCTGTTGGCTTCGGAAGGAGCCAGCTGCGGCCTAGAGTTGCTCGAATTAACGGGACGCTTGGGGGGAGCAAAGTGAGGGATGACAATGGCCGTCTGGTCCCGGTCGGGGGAGATGCCGTTGTCGTCTTTCTTCTTCAATTCCTTGGGTTTTGTTGTTTCAAAATAGATTCCTTGTTTCAATTTCTTTATTCAATCATTTCTTTTGTTTCGCCACGTGCACCTTTGTTTAGCTTGTTTTCGATGATTATGATTCAAACGTGTCGAAGAAATCAAGTTTACAACAGTTAGGCGGCAAAATGTAATTAAGAATTATCACATCGATAACATTCTCGGGGCCTACCTAACCTGCCGGGGGTGCTTTTGGGAAAACATGTGCAAGTTTAACAGCTGGTCGGGTTAAGAAGCCTAAAGCAGTTTTTACTTCACATGACCTAGCTGTTTTGTCGGGGCCGGTGAGTGTCCTTGTCACGCGTCCCAGGGGCCAAATTCCTCTTGGGGTCCATTCTTCCAAAACCCAAACAACGTCATTCACTTCCAACTTGGCATCAGGCTTTAACCACTTCTTCCTTGTGTTCAGGGTTCGAATGTACTCTTTTAGAAGTCTCTTCCAGATTGCTTTGAGTCGTTGTCGCATTTGGGTCCACGTCTTCGTCTGGATTGTGGGAGTCTCTTTGAAGACACACGCTGGGACATTGGGAAACGCTCTACCGATCAGAAAGTGGTTGGGTGTCAACGGGTCCTCGTCCTCGATGTCACTTCTAACGTGTGTTAAAGGTCTCGCATTGACAAGACTCTCTGTTTCGATAACAATGGTGGAGAAGACGTCCCATGTCAACTTCGCAGATCCGAGATTCAAGAGAAGAGCTCGTTTTACAATTTGTACGAGCCTCTCCCACACCCCACCGAAATGAGGAGCAGAAGGAGGGTTTAGACGCCATTCGACGGACTCGTTCATTAGTTTCTGTCTAATGAAATCATGGTCAAGTTTGAGGGGTTGTCTTCGTATCTGTTTTCTGGCTCCAAGAAAGTTGCTACCATTGTCACTGAGGAAGAGTCGAGGTTGTCCGCGTCTGGCGATAAATCTTCGGATGGCCGTCATGCAAGTGGTTGTCGTTAAGTCTTCTGTCACTTCCAAGTGCACAGCTCGTGTGACTAGACAATTGAAGAGGCAGATATAGGCTTTTTCTTCTTTGTTCCGCTGAATAACAGTAAAGGGCCAATATAGTCGATTCCAACGTTTGTAAAAACTACAGGAGACTGGTCTTGTGGAAATCTGATGTCGGGTAGATCCGCCATAGGTGGTTGAAGTCCTTGGCCTTTGAATCGTCTGCAATCAAAGCACATGTAGGTGATACTGCGGAGGGCGTCTCGAAGACCAAACACAAAAGTTTTGTTGCACATAGTTCTTCACATATTCAGTTCCAAAATGCATACAGATTTCGTGGCATTTGATTAGAGAGAGTCGGGTAATGAACTCTTTTGCGTTTAGAATAATTGGGTGTTTCGTGTTGTAACACAATGTACTCCTTTTGGTTCTGCCACCAACACGCAAAATGTTGTCTTGGAGAAACGGGGAAAGCTGTAGAAGTTTGTCTTTCGTTGGAAGAGATTTCCTCTGGTTCAGTAAGCAGATTGAAGTACCGAAGGAGGTCTGTTGTGACGCTTTGAACAGGTGATTTCTCGATTTTTCAATATCCGTACAGTTGAGAGCTCTTTTTTGCTTGGTTTTAATTATGTCCAGGAAGCGAAAGACTTGTGCGGTTGCTTTGAGTAGCTTGGTCCACTTCGAGAATCTCTCGACGTCAATGATTGCTTTTACTGGTTGTTGTATTGTTGTGACGTTTGTTTTCTCCGCGCTGAGTATCTTGTTCCAGCTGTCTTTTGGTTCGAACAAAAACGAGGGTGGAGTTAGCCAAAGTTTTGGCAGCTCATCTGGATCAATACCACGAGATATGTGATCGGCTGGGTTATTCTTACCACTGATGTGATACCAGCTATCAGATGATGAGTTGTCTTGAATTTCGCGCACCCTGTTGGAAACGTAAACTTTAAGCTTGTCGGTGCTCTTAATCCACGCTAGGACTGCTGTGCTGTCACACCAAAAGACGGTTTCCTTGAACAAAATATTTTGGTGGGTTTTAACGAACCTAGCTAAGCGGGTTCCAAGAACTGCGGCCTGGAGCTCCATTTTAGGAATACTGAGCTGCTTGATCGGAGCAACCTTGGCTTTGCTTATGAGAAACGAGCATGAAACGTCATTTTCTGAAGAAGTTCTGATATAAGCTACAGCTCCATAAGCTAGTTGCGAGGCGTCGCTGAATATATGGAGTTCATGTAGTTCATTTGTTGTTGATTTGGGATTTTTGCAGAGAGGAAATTCAATAGGTGGTGCAGATTGATATTTATCAATCCATTTTTGGATCAGAATCCGTTTTTCGAGCGGCAAAGGGTCATACCACGCTAATCCTTCTTTCCATACATCCTGTAGAATAATCTTGAGTGTAATTACTAGCGGGGCTATAATGCCTAACGGATCAAAAAGACAGGCGATTAGCGACAGAAGTTTCCTAATTGAGTAGCTGTTACCGTTGTTGTCAAACTTTGATGGTTTCTTGTGGAATAATCTGTCAGCCGACTTATTCCAGTGAACTCCAAGCACTCGATGACAATTTTTGTCGTTTTCGTCGCTGTCGTCAAAATCTTGTATAGCGGATCTTTCGTTTGAGACAAATTTTGTCAAATTGAACCCGCCTTTCGAAAGCGTTTTCTTAAGCAGAGCTGTGTCATCTTTAGCCTTTTGAACTGTCTCGAACGAGTGTACAAAATCGTCCATATAAAAACTGTTGTAGACTAAATCTTTAACGGCCTGGTTTGGCGAGAAATCGTTAGCAGTTTTTTGAAGAACAAAGATTGCTGTTGTTGGCGAGCATCGAGCGCCGAAGATTATGCGGGTGTACTGGAACTGTTTTATACTTCGCTCAGTTGGCCACAGAAATCTCATGGAGGGTTGATCTGTTTCTATAATGCCGACCTGCATAAACATGGCTTCAATATCAGCCGTGATAGCAACAGGTTTTTCTCTAAATCGAAGTAAGAGCCCGACAAGATTGTTTAGTAAGTCGGGTCCTGTGAGAAGATTGCTATTCAGTGAACTTCCTTTGAATGTTGATGCAGCGTTTGAGACACGGCGCACCTTTCCTGGTTTATTGGGATTGGTAACAGGATGGTGTGGTAGGTACCAGACACGATCGGGTGTAGTGTCACTGAAAGTTACTGGTTTGACATATCCTTTTTCAAGGTCAGTGTCGAGTGTTTTCTGATACATATCTTTCAAGGCTTTGTCTTTGAGTTTTTTGTCAAGGCTTTGGACTTGAGCTTTTGCTACGGGGTAATTGTTCTCAAGGGTAACTTTTTCTCTCCAGAGGAGACCGATTTCATATCTTTCTCCTGTATGTCTCACTGTGTTGTTAAGTATTTCTACTGCCCTTTGGTTGTTCTTGGAGAGGGAAATTTCGTCTTCATTTTCCGTTCCAGATGTGTCAATTTTCCAGAAACTGGTCACGGATTCGGTTAAAGGGTCTTCATCATCTTCTGTTGAAAAAGTCATTTCCCTATCGAAAGCCTCAAAACTATCTGACAGAAAGTTTGTTCTTTCGGGTTTGTCTTTGTCAAATTTAATGGGGCCTGTTATGGTCCATCCAAGTAAATTGCGAATGGCAAACGGGGTGTTTTTAGGACCCTGCAAGAACTCTCGCTCGAGTATGTACTGTGTTGCATCAATTCCAAGCAGGACTTGGATTTTGTTGTTTTCCAATTGCGGAAAGTTGATGTGTTGTAGGTGTGGGTACTTGCTGCATACCTCATTTAACTGTGTCACGGGCGCGTCGTCGAAGTGCCAATTTTTTATTGAGTAAACGTAGTTTAGACGGAACAATGGTCGTTGGCTCCGGAAAAGCCCGATGTCAAGCTGTACTAGCTTTGCTTCCATAGAAGAGTCGCCAAAAGCAGTTGAGACGTTCAGAGTCGTTTCCGAGCTTGTTTGTGGTGCATTCAATTTGGTGATCATCGGATCGAAAGCATATGAGATTGTGCTGCAGCTGTCTAATAGCGCGTAGCACTCGAAGTGCTCGTTGCGTCCAAACAGTTTGATGGGTATCATTGGCAATTGATTTCGGATTCTCCTCGGGAAGACAGGTGTTTAACTTGGCGGTTTTGTTCCGCTATTTATATCTTCGAACGATTCACAAAGGGGCAATTCGTGTTGTGTGATGTTTGTTTTCTGATTAGGGCTATAGTTTTTATCGTGTAGCATTGAATGATGCTTGTGTGAGCAATGTCTACATAATACTTTTGATGGGCAATTTTTTGCATTGTGATTGGGACTTAGACAGTTGTAGCAGAGCAGATTTTTCTTCACTTCCGAGTTTCGCTCAGATGGTGACATCTGCAAAAATTTAGAACATTTTCCAAGTTAGTGGTCGCCTTGATCTACTGGGCATTTCTTGCTCTTAGTTTGCTGAGTGTTGGAAGAATTTCTTTCGGAAATTCGGTTGTTGTTCGAGGTAGTACTTCCGCTGTTGTTCATAAACTGTGATGTTCCTCCAATATTGTCTCGTCGCACGTTATTGTGACTATAATTGTTGACTGGCTCGCTTCCGTTTCTGAAACTACCGTTTGTGTTCGAGTTTCTGTTGCCATATCTTTTGTTTTTGTTTATGTTTTGATTAAAGAACTTGGATTGATGGTTGCTATTTCCATTGTGGTGGTTATTTTTGTCTCGCCGATTAAAATTTGTTTGTTTTCCGTTATCATTCGGTTGATTTTGAAGTGATACTGACTCCTGTAGCTGTTCACAAGCTCTAGCTTGTCTATCCATCCAATTTGAGAGGTCTTCTATTCCTGGGAAGGTACTATTGATATCCACAAGGTGTTCACTCCACTTCATTTTCAAAGACCATGGTAATTTATCCCGTGCTATCCGAACTAAGTACGTTGACTTCAAATCGGCATAGAATCCATGGGCGTTGAATGTTTGAACCAGTTTACGTAGAAAGGACGCATAGCTGATCAACGTCGCGTGATCGCTTGCTTGTGGTCGTTGCCATAGCTCTAGTTCTTTGGTTAAGGCTGATACGACGTGCTGCGGGTTTCCAAAGCGGCGTTCCAGTTCCGACAACGCTTCGTGATAAAAACCTGGGTTGCACAAATATCCAGATACGGCCTCTTTTGCTGAGCCAATGACTAGGGACTGCAGGTAGCTCATTCTTTCAATGTCCGAGATGTCGCGATTATTGTGGATTACTGATGAAAACATGCTAGACCACTCATTCCATTTCCGTGGATCTCCGTCAAACTTATTTACGCGAATGTCTGGGAGCTTGACCGAGCGGTGGTTATTTCGGAAGAAGGGCTGGTGTTGATTGTGGTTCTGGTAGTTCTGATATTCGCCTGGATACGCGTAGTAACCATTGAGGGCTGGTTGGGTTGTAGCGTAGTTACCTTGTTGTTCAACGAGGTTTTCAGGATTTCTTCCTGCGTCAGTCTCGTTATAAAAGTGACGACGACCGAGAACATTTTGTTGATCTGGCATGGCTACAGGGGCAACATATTTGCTGCGGTTCGTATCGAAGCTTTTTTTTGTTTCAACTGGCACGCTAAAAACTTCCGTGGCAGCTGTTGATCCGTTAGCTTGTGCAATGAAAGGCCGATCTGTTTTCTGGTAGCTGTTCTTACTTAGTGGAGAAGTGTTTGTTGGATTCATGTTGCCTGTTTCTTCGCTCCCAATGAAATACGGTCGATTGGTTGTTGAAGGGGGAACCGGCATTTCATTGCTGGATTCGACTTGATTTGTCCTTATAGGGTTGGTGTTTGAGAACGCTTGATAGCTGTTGGTGTTAATATTCACTGCTGGGTTGTGCTGGCTCGTGGCGTGCACTACTGGGGTCGTGCTGGCTCGTGGCGGGCACTGCTGGGTCGTGCTGGCTCGTGGCGGGCACTACTGGGGTCGTGCTGGCTCGTGGCGGCCACTGCTGGGTCGTGCTGGCTTGTGACGTGCACTACTGGGGTCGTGCTGGCTCGTGGCGGGCACTGCTGGGTCGTGCTTGCTCGTGTCGGGCACTGCTGGGTCGTGCTGGCTCGTGGCGGGCACTGCTGGGTCGTGCTGGTTCGTGGCGGGCACTGCTGGGTCGTGCTGGCTCGTGGCGGGCACTGCTGGGTTGTGCTGGCTCGTGGCGTGCACTTCTGGGGTCGTGCTGGCTCGTGGCGGGCACTGCTGGGTCCTGCTGGCTCGTGGTGGGCACTACTGGTGTCGTGTTGGCTCGTGGCGGGGACTGCTGGGTCTTGCTGGCTCGTGGGGGGCACTGCTGGGTCGTGCTGGCTCGTGGCGGGCATTGCTGGGTCGTGCTGGCTCGTGGCGGGCACTGCTGGGTCGTGCTGGCTCGTGGCGGGCACTGCTGGGTCGTGCTGGCTCGTGGCGGGCACTGCTGGGTCGTGCTGGCTCGTGGCGGGCACTGCTGGGGTCGTGCTGGTTCGTAGCGGGCACTGCTGGGTCCTGCTGGCTCGTGGCGGGCACTACTGGGGTCGTGCTGACACGTGGTGGGCACTACTGGGTCGTGCTGGCTCGTGGCGGGCACTGCTGGGGTTGTGCTGGCTCGTGGCGGGCACTGCTGGGTCGTGCTGGCTTGTGACGTGCACTACTGGGGTCGTGCTGGCTCGTGGGGGGCACTGCTGGGTCGTGCTGGCTCGTGGCGGGCACTGCTGGGTCGTGCTGGCTCGTGGCGGGCACTGCTGGGTCGTGCTCGCTCGTGTCGGGCACTGCTGGGTCGTGCTGGCTCGTGGCGGGCACTGCTGGGTCGTGCTGGCTCGTGGCGGGCACTGCTGGGTCGTGCTGGCTCGTGGCGGGCACTGCTGGGTTGTGCTGGCTCGTGGCGTGCACTACTGGGGTCGTGCTGGCTCGTGGCGGGCACTGCTGGGTCGTATTGGCTCGTGGCGGGCACTACTGGGGTCGTGCTGGCTCGTGGCGGGCACTGCTGGGTCGTGCTGGCTTGTGACGTGCACTACTGGGGTCGTGCTGGCTCGTGGGGGGCACTGCTGGGTCGTGCTGGCTCGTGGCGGGCACTGCTGGGTCGTGCTCGCTCGTGTCGGGCACTGCTGGGTCGTGCTGGCTCGTGGGGGGCACTGCTGGGTCGTGCTGGCTCGTGGCGGGCACTGCTGGGTCGTGCTGGCTCGTGGTGGGCACTGCTGGGTCGTGCTGGCTCGTGGCGGGCACTGCTGGTTCGTGCTGGCTCGTGGCGGGCACTGCTGGGTCGTGCTGGCTCGTGGCGGGCACTGCTGGGTCGTGCTGGCTCGTGGCGGGCACTGCTGGGTCGTGCTCGCTCGTGGGGGGCACTGCTGGGTCGTGCTGGCTCGTGGCATGCACTACTGGGGTCGTGCTGGCTCGTGGCGGGCACTGCTGGGTCGTGCTGGCTCGTGGCGGGCACTACTGGTGTCGTGTTGGCTCGTGGCAGGGACTGCTGGGTCGTGCTGGCTCGTGGGGGGCACTGCTGGGTCGTGCTGGCTCGTGGCGGGCAATGCTGGGGTTGTGCTGGCTGCTCGAATGATGTAGACTTTGTAACATAAGTCGCCGGACCCGAAATTTGTAATATAACAATCTAAGAAATGCTAATAATTTTAACAATTGCTTCGCTGAAACTCGTTTTTTTTCCAAAAAAAGACCTTCGGAATTATATATCAACCAGTTTATGATGATGGAAGCTTCTTTTCCAAGCTACCAAGCTTCTCTTTTCCTTTTTTCTTTTACCAGTGACTAGCTGCGTTTATGATAACTCTATGATATGTGCTGGGTGGGGAACGTTACCGGTGCCCCGAGAATCTACTAAATCTACACTGTTAAATTTATTGTAAAGTTTGTAAGAGTTTCTTATCTGTTTAGACACCAGACACTTGTTTCCTGATCCTCGGCTTTTCTCGGCGTGTGTTGTCTGCTGCTCTCAGTGTGTTTCCTGTTACTCAGTCCATTTCCAGTTGTAGTGATCTCAGTAAACTCTCAATCACCATGATATCACTGAATGCGTCTTAGTCAGAAGATGTTATTAGACATTTGGCCAGGTGCAAATCCTTTGTAGGTTCTCAATGATTCTCCGATTTATTGGGCGCCAAAATGACAATGGCCGTCTGGTCCCGGTCGGGGGAGATGCCGTTGTCGTCTTTTTTCTTCAATTCCTTGGGTTTTGTTGTTTCAAAATAGAATCCTTGTTTCAATTTCTTTATTCAATCATTTCTTTTGTTTCGCCACGTGCACCTTTGTTTAGCTTGTTTTCGATGATTATGATTCAAACGTGTCGAAGAAATCAAGTTTACAACATTTAGGCGGCAAAATGTAATTAAGAATTATCACATCGATAACAAGGGAATCCAAATCACCAGTTAGAGGATGACGGTGGACGGGGCGGGCGATGACTAAGGTGGGTGGTCAGATGCTTCAGATAAAGAACCGCCCGTCACCATATCTCCCCAAGACAGTTTAGATAAATGGCATGTTGAGAGACTAATAAAGCGTAAGGCTCTAAGAGAGCTCTGCTCAGTCACTTGCTGCCCTCCGGGCTTTTATCTTGTTTTTGAAGAAGAATTAAAAGATTCTGACAAAGAAACGGTCAAGCGAAAAATCGTATTGAAAACATAGCCGGTAGAATATCGGAAAGGACTAGCCTAACCCTACTTGAAAGAAATATCAAAGAAAAGGTAAAAACAACGGAGAAGATGATATCCTAATAAAATAGGATTAGGGGGTTATAGGAGTGGGCTAAATAGGTTTGAGGGGGTAGAATTATAAGGGATAGGTATCTGGGGGGTCGTCTGCAGTTTAGAATAGGGAGGGACTGTTATTGGAAGAAAACTTCTCAAAGTGACATTTTGACCTTGCATTTTAACCAGATTTCCTAATTGCTATGTTATTAGAATCCAAGTGGTAATGTCTAATGTTCGCAACCAGAAGTCGACTTTCTAAACGAGCAATCGACGTTTCAAAATCGAAGTCAATGTTTGAAAAGAAATAAGTAAATTCAAGTTAAGAACAAACTTGCTTTAGCTAAAAAAATATAATTGGTAGAATACTGGAAACGACTCGATGAGTTTCGCAGTATAATGTCAAGAAAACCCAACCTGAAGAGGAAATTTGAGAAAACGATAAATTAGAATTGCCTAAAAAACAATTGGAGGTTTTTCAAAAGCGCAGGCACAATTTTTTGTAAGTGGTGGGGCTGCAGTGGTCTTGCTGATGGCGGTTGACTGGGGGTGGGGGATATGCAGGTGGGGTGGGGTTGATGGCGAGAGTAGGTGAGGGCAGAGAGTTACGTACGTTGGTGGGGGTTTTGTGGTTTTAACCGGGAATAAAAACTGTTATGGAAAGGAAAGTTCTCAAAATGAACTTTTGGCCTTGAATATTACCAGCAGTTCCTAATTTCTATATAATGAAAAATAAGCTACTGTTCAAGTTCGATGTTCGGAAACAGAAGTCAATGTTCTAAAACATAAGTCAACGTTCTAAATTAGAAGTCAACGTTCGAAAAGAAAGGTGTCAAAGTTCGATTTCTGAACAAACTTGCTTCAGCTAAAAATCTTAAGAATACCAATGCTCCTCTTCGAGTCGTAAAACTTGTGGAATATCAATACTCCTATTCGAGTCATGAAAACATTGCAGGACTAATGTAATTGCTGGTGACTTCGATTGAGAACAATTAATAATTGCTTACATCTTTATTTTCGATTTATTAAAAATAATGGTCAATGAAACCGGAGATATCCCGAAAGTGCAATTTACACCACGCAATAAAGCTTTTATGAAAATGACATCCAAGTAATTTATCTGGTCAGAAAAAACATTGGTTAAAAAGACTAATCTGGCGAAATACTTGTAAAGCCTTTGAGAGCATCTGAATACCTGACTGATATTTATATAGGAAATTAATGGACCATTTGCGAATTGTGGCCAGCAGCAATAAGCCCATCGGATACTATGAAAGAAAGTGGAAAGATCATCAATTTAACAAACTGAGGGTGGAGTATCCTTATGAGAAGAGAGAAGACCATCCGCACCTTTTCCCAGAAGATAAAGACCTCCAGGAGAGGACGAGGGCCAATCGGGAGTCATTGAAAAGCAAAACTAAATAATATTGAATTTGAGTTTTGTCTAATTGATATGGACACAAGGTAGATTTACTTAGTTTTTTATCATTTTTTAATGCGTTTATATAAACAGATATGAGAGTTAAATATGAGGCTTTCTTTGTTCAGCAAATCTGAACATGGCTTTAATAGTTTAATTCAGAATGTCAGAAAAATAGGCAGTTAAAGGAGTCTTTTTAAGGCGTCGCTTTCCTGCAGTTTTGTTCAGATAAATAAAGATAGCCAGAATTTACACTTCTTCACCAGTTTTTGATTGGTTTCGCCTTTATGAAGCCTCTGTTGGCCTGCAGTTCTGCTTAGAAATGTCTTGACCTTCGTTTGAAGATAGTGTTCATACTCCTGGCCTACTTTGGTTGGCTTTGGAATATAAAATTGATGCAATCCAAATACGTTAATCAGATCCCATCGTTTTGAAGAATAGACCGCGTAATAGTTTTTGTTTGAAACCGGTTTGTAAACTGTAGACGGGGGAAATTCTATGGTCAGATAATCAACTTCACATTGCTTGTCAGTTGCGTTTAGTGGGCAATACATGTCCATTACTGGACATAGATGTTTTAAATCTGAAACCACGTTAGCCCATACTTTGTCATAGGCACATGAATCTGTGTAGTTTGTGACGTACAAATCCAGAGCTGACTTGACAGCACTGGAGCAGTTTTTGAGAGCGTATTGGTTGCAGAGCAGGTTGTTTAGAAGCATTTTGAGCGTGGATAAATCCATTCTGCCCAATCGTAGCTCCTGGACCAAGCAGTAGTCCAGAGATTGACGGGGCATTACTGAAACACAACTGGATTCTTTGTTTACTTGGATCCAATGAATGTGCATTTCCTTCCATATGAGAAATTTGTCATTAAATGTCTCAGTAATTTTGTACATTAAATGTCTTTGCAGTAATTTTGTAAATCATAAACTACCTCGGAACCAACTATGAGGGGGGGGGGGGGATTTAACTGATTGATTGCGGGACAGATCATTTTTCCCCCATCTAATCTGTATTTGTTTGGGGTAATGGAATGATATTGATATCTTAGAACTTGGTTTTACGAGTTCCGTCAAAACCGTAAAATTTGATATGAACCTTTTCATTTTCGACTGATTGGGATGCCAACTTCTTTTGCTCAAATCCCACTTGAAATATGTGGAATCAGTTGTATGTGGATTGGAGCTATTGTAAATCTATAGACTGACTAGAGTACATGAAATTAATGCGAGCAATAGTTCCGCATCCGCTGCCTCTCAGAAATATCGCTTTTCAGGTTTTTAAGCATTTTAGCCGTTTTGCTCAATTTCATCTGGTTTCTGATATAATTCTGTTTATTTTCAGTAGTTGTACCATTTTTGTTCTATGCTGTGCTCAACTTAGTATTTGTTAAACTTTTTTGTCAATAACTGTTTAATCCAATACACACCGATTAGTTCCGCAATTTTAAAAGTTTCACAAGGGCAATTTGGCATTACAGAGTATTGTTGAGCATTAAATTCGCAGGAGGTAGTTTTATCTGACTTTAAATCATTTCCCATCAGTTTTCAATTTGTGTTTTTTAGTTACTAAAAGCAAACCTTTTTTAAATTTCGAAGAAATGGAATAAGTTAGATGATTTTTGTCGGATTTCACTCTTATATCTGCTTGGGTGTTATTAATAGCCGCCCTCATCTTCTCAGCCGGCTATTATAGCGCTCCTATTACAATTCAAAGAATTTGAATTGTATTGGGGCGCTGTCTTTTTTTAGATCTGTTCACACATTTTCATGATTTTTGAAGTCAAATTGGAGTAGTGATTTTGGTCACGACGAAACAGGAAGTGGAGCGAAAAAGCGAGTGGTTTTGCGGCGTGAATTTTTTTTTGCTCTAATTTTAAAGTAGAGTGAGAAAAAGGTGTTTGAACAAAAATTCGCTTTCTCGCTAGTGGTTTTTTGTTCAGATGCGGCAATTTCACTTTGATTTTTACTTTTTTCGATTTTTTGGACCGTTTTTTTCTAAATGGTTTTTGTCCAATCCTTTCATAGTTCGTTCTAGATCTAGTTTTCTGTTTAGTCAATGAAAATTTTTTGAATTGTACGTCAGGACTTGTCCTGCTATGTTTTTTTTTTACTTCGTCGATCTTTTTTTCGCTTTACCCATTTTGCTGCTTTTTCGGGTATGTTTTTCACTTGGTTTTACCTTCGGGTATTTAAATCTTCTGAAAACAGTTAGGTCCATAAAAATGTTTCTTAAAATGTGTTTAATTGCTCTCAAACGAAGTTTGTAGCAATTATATTAGTCCTGGTGAGCTTTTTTATCGGATTTTTCACTTGACCTACTTTTCGTCCTCAAAAATGGGATAAACAGTTAGCGCCCAGTGGGCATTAAGTGCTCTTAGAGCCTTTAAGCTCACTAGTCTCAAAGTATGCGATTCACAGCAACTCTTTTGGAGACTTATGATTATGGTGTGAAGGGTGGTTGACCCCCCCCTCCCCACACACACACAACTACGACCCCCAGTGCACCCCTCCCCGCTTCGCTCACCTCACAGCCCTTCATTTAAGCTATAGCAAGCCTCACAACCGTAGCTAGGTACTGACGAAGACAACCGTTCTCGTTTGAGAGCATTTCTCTCCGAAGTTAGTCGGTTATGTTCTAATTGTTGTTTGTTGTAATGGATTTTTTATTTGGTGCAATAGCAGGGCAAAATTTGTTCTTGAACAGCTTTCCATTCCCTCGGTAGGGTTTCTACGATCGGCAGTCAGTGCAAATGGTGCCGAAAAGAATTGTGGATTTGAGGAAATTATTACATTTCTGAATTGTGAAATGTAACTTTCAGAAGAATGCAATGAGCTAGTTTCTTTCAAGTGACATGTGTTCCATTTCAAAAGATAGTGTTTTGCTACTGTTTTTCTTAATGTGTTTCTAGTTTCAAAGCTATGTTTCTAGTTGTTGTTTTTCAGGCTTTTTGTCTTTATTATTTATATTTTTTATTTAAGAATTTTGGCAATTCTAGTTGGGAGATGACGACTGTATATCAACAATATTTTTTGCTTCGCTCTCATATCTTTTTGGTGGTTGTCTTATTTTTCAATGAGATTTCTATTTAGTTGTATATAAATGCAAAATGAAAACAAAGCAGGCAGAGAGATGAGATTTTGTTTCATTGGGTTAATTTACGAGTAATCTTATTTCAAATCACGTTAAAAATTCCACTTCGTTTTCTGATTTCTTCAGAATTATTTTAAAGGTCGAATGTGTGGGGTTACGAGTGGAATAAGTTAGAGGGGGTAAAACTCTATGAACCGCCCTTCACTCCATTAATTTATTACCCTTAAGCAGTTTCTGTGAATCGCATATTTAGACTAGTAAGCTGTAAGGCTCTAAGAGAACTTGATGTTCTCCGGGTTATACCTGATTATCCCGTGTTTGAATACAAAAAGTCAAATGGTCGGACGAAAAACTCGATCAGATGAAAAAATGGTTGTACGAAAAATTGTATAAAAAACAACAGGACTAATTTAATTGCTACAAAATTCGTTTGAGAGCAATTGAAAATTTAGCAAGGATTAAACAAGCATGTTATATTTGAACATGGACAATTTATATTGCACACAAATTCTGATGTAATTTTTCTACTATAATTTGGATCGAAATATTTCTTGAAAGCTTCTTTTGAAACTCAGGGTGAGATAAAACTCGCTAGAAAAATCTTTTGACGAGTCAAAAAGAGAAGAGCTTGATATAACTCAATTACTGTGTAATAGCAGCCATCAGCCTCTCAACGGATATTTTTAGGCGCTCTCCTTTGTATTTAATTCGCTTTACCTTTCGATCTCGTTTTTCGTTTTACATAAGTCACGATTTTCACGCTTGCCTTCTGACTTACTTCACTCACAGACAAAAGAGCCAGATCAAAAGAAACGGGATAAACATAAATCCCGTTCATTAAGTCATGATGCAATAGGTTATCAGAATTAATTAGAGCGATTGCTGGCTGGTTTTCGTATTATGCGTAATAGCCTTCAGTTTAGAAGCTGAATAAAGTGTAATTTTAGAAGCTCACCGAATATGCAGATGCCAAATAAGGACTTTGACAATTAGATGAATTCTGTAAATTTCGATCTCTTAATTTTTTTCTGTTCCAATCCTCATGTGGGTCAAGCGGGTCAACGGCGGCTATTTTCTCGCCTATTTTAAAGCTTTTTGTTTTCAGTTGTACTTTTAATCGTTTCAAGCGAATATTTTTAGGGGAGAAATGTATCAGTTTCTGACTTTTGAAAGTTCTTCTTTCATTAAGTTCTTCTTGAGTTAACATCGAAATAATTCCTGAAAGCTTCTTTTGAGAATAACTCACGTTGAGATAAAAATCGCTAGAAGAAACTTTTGACAAGACAAAAAGAAGAACCTGATGTAACTCATTTGCTGTTAAAGTTTTTTGTTTTCTGTTTTTTGTTTCTCGTACTGTTAATTGTAGGCGAATAATTACAGCGGAAATTCATCATTTTCTGACTTTTAAAAGTTCATCTTTCATTCAGTTAACAAACATTTGAGCATTTGGTATTTTTAACAGGGGCAATTTGAATAGCACAGAACATGAAATATAGTTTTCTCAATATCATTTGGGTCCTAAAAGCTTCTGTGTAAAAATTCCTAAAACCTTCATTTCGGGCTAATTCATGAGGAGAGAATTTCACCGGAGAAGTGATATGGGCAGACAAAAGAACGTAAAAGGGACCGATTTTATTACTTGCTGGAAACCTTTTTAGACAACTCAAAAGAACGATTGAGTTTTATTCCGAAAGTATCAAAAAGTGTTGATAGTTTGGAGCGTCGAGTATTTAATCTTGTGGCTCGTGTTGGAACTCGTCTTTTTTGTAAGCTGGCGTTTTTTGAGATTTCAATTATACCCAGTCATTTGCTAAAATTTGGGTTTCTTTATTTTCGTTTTTAAAAAGTTTCAAAACACATCTACCACCTTTTTAAGATTAAAATGCGTGACTTCGCAATCGATATATGATCCGCCTATAAGATCATACCTATCATTGTTTGAATCTCCCTGTCTTGAGTTCTTGCTGAGGCAGGAAGCTTCGGGAATCCAACAGGTTTGTTTCTGGGTTCCAGTGAGCAAATCAAATCTTCAAAAGATTTGACAGCACCCCTCTAAAAGAATAGATTTTGTATACAAAAAATTAGGTCTATAAATTAAATTTGAATTCGACTCCTGTTCAGTGCTTTTATTTGGATGTTAACATGGATTTCACGTTCGCAATTTAGCAAAAATGTTGCGTTGCATTAGTGGGTTTATCAGTTTTATACTTTAAGGAAACGTTTATTAATTTGACTTCATTTTTTCGCATACCTGGTGTGCATTATTTGTCGAATTAGATGCACATGTTGTATCGATGCACGTTGCTTTACTTTCGCCATTTCGTTTCTGAAGTTTGTCTGTTTTGTTGTTGTTGTGTGTCGTAGGGTGAGTTTTCATAGTCGGTGTGAACGAGCTTGCAATCGGGCTAAGAAGTATCAGCTAAAATATTTGCAACACTAAGAATTAAGATCTATTCTGCCCCCCCCCCCTCCTCCGATGTTTTTGGCTCCCACTCATTTGTGATGAAATAGCACGTTAATGTCTAAAAAATAGCACGTAGGCCTGGGCGCGTAAATGTTACGACCGCTCACAAATGCTAATTCTAAGCTCGGAGGGAATAGAATTGTCCGAAGAATTATTATAGAATTATGAGAAATATTCTAAGCAACAGAAAACTTGCACTCAAACTACTTGGGGTCAAAATGACCTTCAAATAATGAAATTATACCTCTTCAACTGTATCTGTTTCAACTGTACCTGTATTAAATCAGCTCAAAGCTCAAAGGACTTAAGAGATATTTTAGTCTATCCGGCTCAGTAATAAAAAACACAGCTAGTTACAAGTACCTTGGTGTTTTCTTAGATAACAAATTGTCGTTTAATGCTCACATTAGTTTGGTGATGGAGAAACTAAGTAGGCAGTGTGGAATTTTATCAAAACTACGACATTACGTGCCTCGTTGATTTCTGTTAGATTATTTCTCGTCAAATGTTAAGCATATTGTTCAATATGGTGTACTCATATATGGCGGAGTGAGTTTTAGCTCACTGGAGCCAATTCGAATGCTACAGCGGAAAATACTATGTGTTATGTTTTAGGAAAACGAAAAATACGTTAGAAGATGTCATAAGGGATGGTAAATTTCTTACAGTACATGAACTTCACATCTATGAACTCTTAAAATTTGTTTTCCGATCAGTTTATAATTTGCATGGTGATAAGGATCTAAACAGCTGGTTTTCGTTAGTAGATGCTCACACATATGCAACACGCAGATCAGCTAAATCTTTTCCGAAAGTACCCAAGGCCAATTCTAAAGTTAGTCGGTTCTCATTACTGCACAGATGTAGCGAGTTATACAATATATTAGTGGATAACGAAGTGTTGATGAGTTGCTATGATAACCCTGCTTTGATTTTTACTGATTTAATGCATAGCATTCGGGACTCATATATTTTATCTAACGAATCACTAGTCAAAAAAATCTTTGAGCTCTAGCCGCGGGTGGGACCCCTTTCTTTAGTGCAATGCCCCGTGACCATAATGCCAGGACGCAACAAAAATTTGAAACAGAAAATTTTGAGGTCACAATTGCACATTTCTCATAGGATCAGTATTAAAAACAATTTTTTTTCGACAACGTTGGCAATTTTTTGGGGGCCTTCAAACTCAAAGATGAATATTATGTTTTTAACAGGGCAACGCTTGGTGATCCGAATTGGTCCGTACGTTGTCCTTTCTGTTTCTCCTTCGCGAGTCATAAACAGTTGTTTTATTTTCATTAATTGTTTTTGTATATATACTAAAACAGAGAAATTTACTCCCTCTCTCTCTCTCTCTCTCTCTCTCTCTCTCTCTCTCTCTTCAACTGTATCTGTGAACCGAACACTTTGAGATTAAAGAACTTAGAACTAACTTAATGCCCTCGAGTTTTCTTCTGAGTACGAAAAATCAAGTGTTCAGATGAAAAAACAATCAATCGAGCGGCTGTTTTTGTGGTTCAGCTTTAAAAAAAATACGCAAAAAAATAAAATACGCGTTTATCAAAAAAAAAGTCAGTCTTCGAGATATAAGAAAACCAACGGGGGCCAAATAATTACTATAAACTTTATTATAGCAACTGGTAACAAAAATTTGGAGTTCATAAATCTACCTTATTGAACAAGTATGAGGCTTGTTTGCGAAGCTGGTGAACTATCTCAGTTGACTGGTCGTGTATGAGAAGTGTGACATTATTTTTGTCACCCCTGAAGTATGTCACCATTTTATTCGCCCATTTGAGCAGCTCTATCTGGTCTCGTATTCCTATGTGGACATCTGGACTATTTGAGAGTCTGTAATTGAAGGTGATAACTATGCGCTGCATGTATGATATGAATTGAGTTGAGGGTGCTATGTCTGCCTGGTCTCCACTCCCTGTTCTCATGTCACTTCCGTGTATGTAGATTAAAACTAAAATTCATTTTTGAAGACTGCATACCTTTAACTTCTTTAATTACTTTCAAACGAAGCTTGGAGCAATTATATTAGTCCTGTTGGTCTTTTTTGTGCAATTCGTACTATCAACTTTTTGTCTGATAGTTTTTTCGTTTGACCCTTTTGACTTTTTGTCCTCAAAAACGGAATAAACAGGTAAAGCCGGGAGGGATTTAAATTCTCCTTATAGCTCATTAGACTCTATGTTCTTGAATACGAATTTTTCAAGCCCAAGAAATGAATTTCTACCCGGAATATCTCTATTTAAACCTCAGAAATGATGCGGTTTTGATTTAAACAGAAAATTTGATGATATCAATGATACATTTAACACCAAGTTCTTAGAATTTAATTTATCAAGATCAAAAAACTTTGTTCACTGTTCTAACTTCTTAAATTTTCACGATTAATTTGATCTTTTATAAGTTTTGAGGTCTAAGTGAGGTCGAGAATATATTAGAGAACTCTTGAAACAAGCACGTGCACGTTTTGAAATGCCAGATCTCTGCAGTGCTTACATACAGTGTCAGATTTGCGGACTCATGGTTCTGGCTTGCATCTCGAACCGCTTCGTGGTTCTCAAGGATTCCAGATTTTTTCCAAGACTCCATCTGAGTCACTGAACCCATACCTCAATTTCTGTTGATTTGTAAACGCTCTTGTTCTCGCACAAATGATTTTTTCTTCGACTTGAGGAAAGAATTGAAGAGTAACAATAATTTATCAGGTTATTAAAGCGCATATTGCCTTAATTTGTATTTGAATTAAATTCCGTGGGCATGATTTATAAGATAGAAGCATTTTTGAAGCATGAATAAATTACTATACCTCCTGTAGTAGTTGAATTGTCATGAAGAATCTCTTTGGGCACAAATATGTTAGCAAATAGGCAGTCCTCACATCCATATGTCATTGGAGTCACCTCCTGGGCCAACCCGTCTTTGTCCACCCGAGATACGAACTGTAGACACGGCTTGCCATAAGAAGTGCTTGTGTGAACTTCGTTTGCATTGCACCAAACAGGGTTGCCCTGGAATGTTACCAACCATACTAATCGTTATTGATAGGTGTTAAAATAGTTTAGAGCAAAGTTCGTGAGCATTTATTTTTTGTCTACCAATAAGTCAATTTGATGCTGCTTAATTATTGTCCTTATGGGAGGCGGATGCTTAATAAAATTCTGAAATTATTTCCTAATTCAGCGATATGATGGTGATAACTTTTTTGTAATTCTGCGATTGTTATATGTAATAGTTGGAGAACTATTTTTGCATGTTAGAAATGATTAGTGTGCTGGGCAGACTTGAGACAAGGTGAAGCGGCGTTGAAACGAAGCCCGGTTCTAATCAAATCGATGAGGTATGAATTTATTTTCGCTAGCGCATTTCAGATTAGGCTTGTTGGGGGAATTGAAATGGTCTGTCTTCTGAGAGAATGGTGAAATCTGTCGATAAAATATGTACTTTTTGGACCATCTTGTTCTAGACACTACTTTGGTAATTTTTGGACGCATTGTCTGTTGGGTTTAAATCAGTTTGCTCTTGTTTGTCATGATGATCTTCAACCATTGCAAAAAATTAAAAGATACAGTTTTTGTTAAAAGAATTGCCGAAATGTCAATATCAAACCTTAGTTTCAAAACATATTTAATTTTTTTTATTTAAAGATGTTTGTGCTTTGCTATGTTGTGTTATACTCTTAGGAGTGTAATAAATTAGTTTTAGTTCAGATTCTGTCAGCTTCCAGTCAATTTTTTCAAAAAGTTCGTAGTTTTCTGCAGTGCAATGTTTTTGTTATCGCCAATTTTGTAGATTATTCTTTCTGTTCGTTGTTTTTGGCAAGATTACTCCTTTCCGTTTTTTCAATTATTTTGTGCCAAGAAGTTAGTGAATAGGTTTGAGCGTCAGCAGATTCTCATTTAAAATTTAATTTGTGAATAAATTGCTCCTAATTAAGAGTTTAATTCGAATGAATTGTTAATTTCGAAGTGTTTAATTTGACTTCAAAATAGTTTGTTTTTCCTTTATTTCGTTTTTTTTTCATATATTAAAGCTTAGCCGACTAACATTGGGCGAATTGCCCTCAAATGATTGGCGAGCGGTTGGTTTTGGTATTTGATAGCTTGGGATTAAATGGTAGCATTGGGGGTGGATGGGAGGGTTGGACGAGAGGGGGTTCGAAATTGGCGGGTAAAGGGTGAACTGGGGATTGCTGGGGAACTAAGGGGATGAAAAAAAGAGACTCTTCTTGTCAACATCAAGCTCGATGAGTGATTTTCTTTTAAGCGGAACAGCATTTTTGTCTGTAAAAGTTTTCTATCACCTCAGTAATCATCGCTATTTAAGTTTTATGATTAACTTTTCTCGCTTTTACTGTTTCCTTGAGAGTTTGCGGTGTCAAGTGTCAGAATTTTTTGGAGGACCCTATCCTTTTCGCAATTGCCCGGAAGACTTTATGCTTATGAATATCGTGTTTCTCTTAAAATTTTGACTATATGGTTTGACTGTTTTCGTGAGGTTTGAGAGCGTGGCGGAAGCGAAAACTTTAAGAACAATCAAGGTTACTAAACTGATTGTTGAGCATGTTTTAAAATTTTGCCAAGGAAACTTTTAACTTCGATTTGCAAGTAGATTTTGTGACATATTGTTAATTCTTTCTCTTAGAACGTTAAGATATTTGGTCGTTTTGGTTTTGGGTTTTTTCTCGCATGAAATATGGAAGCTGTGTTCGGGTCCTTTACAATAATTTTGTTGCAGTTATTTTTTTTGGAAATTAGATTTGTTTCTTTGATACAGTTGGATGAATTTTCGTGTTGTCTGGGCTATTAATATTGCTTTGAGTAGTTTTTATTTAATTTTATTTTACTTTACAGTTGTTGGGTTTTGATTGTTTTTTTCGAATATAATTTTTCTCGTTTATTATTTGGACAAAAAATGCCTTTTTTTCTCTTCCACGGTGAGAAGCTTGAAAACGGATCAAACTGAGCTAATAGTGCTCTCTCTGTTGCTCTTGCTTGATTTTCTCTTATTTTTGAAAATCAATTGACATCAGGAAACAATTTGTTGTTATTGTTATATACATCCAGAAGTATATCCAACTGAAATTGATAGGACAAGCTTAAGGGTGCCATTTCGTATTCCAGTAGCTTTCTTTAGAATATGCATACAAACCCATACGGGCTGGAAGCTGTCATTGTGTGGCATATCTGGTATCACCACACCGTATCGCATACCTGAAACAAAATTCGAATTTCTGAACGTCAATTGCGGTTAGTGGTTAGAACTGATTTTCGATAGTTTCAGTGCGCTTCTTTTAGCCGGCTCTTAAACTGTAACACGACACGGTCTATACTTTTCTAAGATTTCCGTTGATTTAAAAAATAATGAAGCGCTGTTTAGTGTAGTTCTGATTCTACAAAAAAAGTGCAGCATGATTGTTCAAAACTAAGTACAGAATAATAATTTGATGAAAATCATCTAACTTTTTTCTTAATTTTGCTAAACTCTGTGCCTAGGAGTACTATTGTACCCCTCAGGTTCTGAACCTTGAAATCTGTGACATTAAAGTTTGTTGCCCTTTTGATTAAAAGCAATTGGTAGCACGACCAAAGATTGACCATTTCTTTTTGAGTTATCTGAGCATTTTTTGAAGAAAACTAAATTTTTCTTTTTCCGTCGTTTAAGAATTTTCTTGAAACGGCTTTGTTCGCAACGTGGTTTTCTAACTGCCCCTTGGAAGGATGTATTAAAAATTAAAATCAGCGCACATGTTTTGTGAGATGTTCAACATTCAAAAAGAGTTCTTTCTGACAAAAAGTCCGGCTGACCTTTTGACTTTACGATTGCAGTAATCTGTCGTATCTGTTCTATAGTGAATTTTGACGAAAGCGATTTTTGAAAAAAAATAAGATTCAGATTTTTTTGATTTTCAAGTAGATGTTATGTGACTCTGCTTGAAGTTACTGAAACCTTCTGGCATTAATCGAGAGCCGCTTAGCTGTTCGAGATGTTAAGACCGAACTTCTGCTGAGCAAGATAACCATGCTTAAAACACAAAACATGCACCTTTTTAATGACGAAAGTTCATGAAAGTCAAACTTCTGGCACTGCAGAGATGTACACGTGGGTGTTTTAAGTAATGGTTAAGTGACACTGCTTGAAGTCACTGAGAACTTCTGGCGTTTATCGAGAACCGCGAAACGGTTCGAGATATTAAGTCAGAATTTCGAAGTCTTTTCTGCAGAGTCACTTAACCATGCTTAAAACACGAAACGCGCACGTTTTAAAATGACGAAAGTCAACTCAAGTCAACTTCTGGCTAAGTAGCAACTTCTGGCATTTTAACTTCTGGCACTGCAGACTTTCAGCATTTTAAAATGTGCACGTGAGTGTTTTAAATAAACTTACCTCTAAATTGATATACGTTTTCCTTTTCTATCCCAGTGAATACCCCACATGGTGTGGTAACATTGACATAATTGACAGGACTGGGCAAGTATCTGAGAGCCATAAAGTGGCATGAATAAAACAGCACAATAAGGAGCACAACAAGCAGTACTTCAATTGACACACATCCCCACTTGGTATCGTACCATTTTGTCGTAACTCTTCCGCTTCCGATCGGAGCCGATGAGTTGAGGTTCTCGGTGGAACCCTTGTTCTGTGATTTGATTGTTTTGACAATCATTGTTATCTGAACTCACAGAAATCAATTGGCCCGATTTGATTGCGCTTTTTGTGAAAATAATGCAGATTGTTATTTAAGTTGGCTCGCTTGACCGATATCGTTGTGAATATTGTTCGCTAACGATAGCTGTTCCCGTTGATTGTGACAGCTGTCGAGCTGTGTTCCAAATCACACAGCTGAAAGTTTGAAATTGTTTTTAAATCTTAAGTAATAGGTTACAACTGGGATAATAATGGCTCCTTGAAGAAAATTCTTATCAAGTAGTATATCGGTGCTGAAATTATTGCCCGCGAAGCTCTTTGTCGTTTGCAGCTCATACACGTATCGAAATCGACATTTCATAACCAACTGGGCGGATTTTGAACCGACCCAAGATTTTTTTAAAAAAAAATTATATAGTAACACAATATGTAGTAACACAATCAAACAGAAAGCTTGAACAATATGCAATCCAAGTACGACAATAAGATAAAAATTCAGAACATGAACTGATTTTTTTTAATTAGCTGGGTTGTGACTTTTTAGTTGTGATTTTTACATTTATGTTGACTTGCAGATGCGAAGGACTCCAATAATTTAAGTGAAATGGTGAAAGTTAAAAATTTGAAGAGACTTTATTTTAACGTCCCCCCCCCCCCTCCCCGTTTTTATGCCCGCAATTACAATGTGTTATTATATAGGACGCGTTACTATGTGAAAAAAATAGCACGCGCGACTGGGGGCTTAAAAGTTAAATGCTCACAAAGCTGTGGGGGGGGGGGCAGAATATATCCATTTTTTGTGGTACGTATGCTTATATTAAGCAGCTAACAAGTTTTTATTTGTGTTCTATTTTCGAAAATTCCTTGGCGTACTCGAGCGTGTTGTCTCGCATCCTACCACAGAAGACAAACTCAGGCCTAGAACGGAGAAAACAATGTGAGTAGAACAGTGTAAGTGAATCAATTATTAAATGGAACGAATCTAATGTGCTTTATTGTACGATAGGCAAAACGTTTGCAGCTTTCCTTTTATTTTATATTGGTTACGGTTGCTGATTTTAATACTAATTTGCGATTGTGAACAGCCAAAATCTTCACACACAAATGCTTTTGTGGATATAGACATCTGCCCCTCCCGTCGTCTCTTCCCTTGAAGTGGAAATTTTGGAATTCACCAGTCGATCGCAAAATTAGAAGATGGCTAAGCGTCTTTCCCATTACCCAGGTTGAGGTGCCATCCGGAAGTGACCTCTGATCAGACCGTGCCAGACGAAAGTAACCTCTGATCAGACCATCCCAGACGAAGTTGACCTCTGATCAGACTAATGTGCGCTCAAAACACCGTGTGCGCTGAATGTGCGCTCAAAATGGTCTCTGATCATACCATTCCCATCCGGAACTGATCTCTGATCAGACCCAATTCAGACCATTGCCAGACGATTGTGCAACCATGGACCAGACGAAACCCAGACCATTGTCCAGACGATTGTGCGCGTCAGATGAACTCTGATCAGACTATCCCCAGACGAAAAATGCCATTGACCAGACCATCTTCCCAAGATTTTCTGACCACCTCCAGACCATTGTCCAGACGATTGTGCGCGTCAGATGACCTCTGATCAGACTATCCCCAGACCAAAAATGCCATTGATCAGACCATCTTCCAAAGATTTTCTGACCACCTCCAGACCATTGTCCAGACGATTGTGCAACCATGGCCCAGACGATTGTGCGCGTCAGATGACCTCTGATCAGACTATCCCCAGACCAAAAGTGCCATTGATCAGACCATCTTCCAAAGATTTTCTGACCACCTCCAGACCATTGTCCAGACGATTGTGCAACCATGGCCCCCACTAAACCCGGACCATTTTCCCGACAGTTGTTAAGTCAGATGATCTCCAATCAGACTATCCCAAAGCAAAAATGCCACTATTCAGACACGTCTCTAGGAGAAATTTGATCGGGTCAAGGGGCAAGTTTAATGTGAACCAAATTGTTAACCCAGACTTACAATAGTATTTAGAGATATGCAGAGAATTCATATATTTTACCTCATTTACCATTTTAAAAAAGGGTTCTGAATGTTCTTTTACATTTATTACTGAATATATTGTGAAAAAAAATTAATGATTGAATATATGTTAAGAAAATCTATGGTTACATGGATTTAAAATAAACTATCATTTTTTCTTTTTATATTCTTTTAACTTCTTCTTCACAAATAGATATTCTTTATGTTAATTTTGTTGTTTCTTAATGTTTATTTTAATCATCGAAATGCTTATTGGTCAATGTATCTAATTTTAGTGAATTGACAATAGTATTGTAGACAACGTATGGAAAATCAGCTCACTAAAAATAGATACATTGAACAGTAAGCATTACGATGATTAAAATAAACATAAAGAAACAACAAAATTAACATAAAGAACATCTATTTGTGAAGAAGAAGTTGAATGAATTTAAAAAGAAAAGAGGATAATTGATTTTAAACCCATGTAACCATAAATTTTTTTAACATAGATTTTTTCAAGATATATTCAATAATAAATATAAAAGAGCATTTAGATTCTTATTTTAATGTGGTAAAACAGATAAAATAAATGAATTCTCCAAATATCTCTAAAAACTATTGCAAGTCTGGGATAACAATTTGTTTAACTTTAAACTTGCCCCTTGACCTACAGTACTATTGCCCAAGACTTACATTACTATTTAGAGATATGCGGAGAATTCGTATATTTTACCTGATTTACCATATTAAAATAAGGTTCTTATTGTTTTATATTTATTAATGAATATATTTTGAAAAAATCCATGTTGAAAAAATCTACGGTTATATGGATTTAAAATGAATTATCCTCTATTCTTTTTAAATTCTTTTAACTTGTTCTTCACAAATAGATGTTTTTTTTTGTTAATTTTGTTGTTTCTTCATGTTTATTTTAATCATCGTAATGCTTATTGTTCAATGTATCTATTTTGGTGAACTGCTTTTTCATACATATGACTGTTTTTTCAAGAAAACTCAAGAAGTATTCAAGTTTATTTTATGTTTACCTAATTTCACTTTCAAAAATGAAAAAAAAAACGCGTCAAGGAGTTGCTTAAAGTAAACGGAATTGATTCCCCAGACTACCATAAATATAAAACTTTTTAAACAATCAGAGTGGTCTGCTTAACTGATATATATGAATAATCATCCCGGAAAGTGAATAAAAAAACAAAAACTACATTCAAGTTTTTAAGCATTTTCGGCTTCCAAATTTTTTCCAACAATATACGTGTTCCTTGTTAACTGATACGCACAAAACGCTAGTTTCAACGCCAAATCAGACATATAACACAAATGAACTAAATTTTAAATCGGAATAACTTTAAAAAGTTAACTAATTTGTTTTGTTAAGTTTAAACATTTTTTTAACGTCTTGAGCATCCTTTTGCTATGAATCTTTGACTATTGCAAACTTTTTTTGACAGAATATTACTAATCGCACCTTTTTGATAATTCTGCAGAAAGTTTCTATTGTTTCTGCAAATCGAGTTGATGGTCAGATCATAAAAGGACACATTGTAAAATTTTAGTAAATATTTCTTTTTGGCTTTTGTAGTTCTTCTTTAGACACTAACGCTATCGGACTCTATCAAATATAAAGCAAGTTTTTCTCGAAAACAAAATATCTTTTTGCTGACGATTTGATGTAAAAATGCTTCAGAAACAGCCACTGATATTGATCAAAATAATGAAATTTTTTCAAAAATTTTCAAAAAGTAATTTGTTTCAATTACTCTTACTCAATTTTCAGAAAAAGTCTAAGAAGAGAGGACGTACTATCAATCAAAAAAAACTTTATTTGATAAGAAACGAAAAAAAATGTAAAAAGAGAATTGAAAAGCTTATGATGCAAATTGTTTTGAATAAAGGTAATTAGTAGTCATCTTTTTCTTAAATCGTTCACCAATATTTTCTTAAGTAAGCATTGTTTATTGGAGTTTTTATAAAGAAAATTTAGCCTTTTGGATAGGTCCGACGATGAAGAAAAAACGTTGTAGTTTTATCAACTTTCCTGTAGTAAGAATCCTCTGTATTGCTAATAACAGCTGCAAAGTTTTCAAAATTTTGGTCATTTATAAAAATTTCTTCCTCTAAAAATTTTTCAGTTAGAAAGAGATGAGACGCGTATTATAGCTCATTTTCTTGCATTTTTAACGTTCTTTTTGAACATATATATATATATATATATATGTATATTAATTATTTTTTTCAGTTTGAACGTAATATTTTGTAAAGATTAACTTTTATCAACTAAAAGTACGGTTGTTTCAAGAATCTTTCACTAATAACTTTTTGTTCAGGCAATGTTTTGCAAAGTTTTTATAACCAAAATTTAACATTTCTATTGGTTCTCACAATGCAAAACAAAAATATTGTAGTTATCTCCATTTTTGTGCCGTAGAAAGCCTCTGTATTATGCAAATTTTTCGAAATTTTTGGTCATCTTTAAAAATTCTCCCTTCAATAGTTTTCAATTAGAAAGAGTTGAGACGCGTATTATAGCTCATTTTGTTGCATTTTTTACATGCTTCTTGAATATATGTATATTAAATACTTTTTTTCAGTTTGAACGTAATATTTTGTAGAAGAGTAACTTTTTTCAAAAAAAATTACGGTTTTTTTTCTAGAATCTTTCACTAATAACTTTTTGTTCAGGCAATCTTTTGCAAAGTTTTTATAACCAAAATTTAGCATTTCTATTGGTTCTCAGAATGCAAAACAAAAAAGTTGTAGTTCTCTCCATTTTTGTCCCGTAGAAAGCCTCTGTAGTATGCAAATTTTTCGAAATTTTGGTCATATTTAAAAATTCTTCCTTCAATAATTTTTCAATTAGAAAGAGTTGAGACGTGTATTATAGCTCAATTTCTTGCATTTTTAACGTACTTTTTGAATATATGTATAATAAATACTTTTTTTTCAGTTTGAACGAAATATTCTGTAAAAGAAAAACTTTTGTCAACAAAAATTACGGTTTTTTCAAGAATCTTTCACTAATAACTTTTTGTTCAGGCAATGTTTTGCAAAGTTTTTATAACCAAAATTTAGCATTTCTATTGGTTCTCACAATGCAAAACAAAAATATTGTAGTTCTCTCCATTTTCGTGCCTTAAGAAGCCTCTGTAGTGCTACAAAGAGCTGCAAATTTTGCTAAATTTTGGTCATTTTCAAAGTTTCTTTCTTTAATAACTTTTAAGTTTTTGTGAGTTAAGACGCGTACTATAGCTTATTTTTTTGCATTTTTAACGGTCTTTCTGAATATATATATTCAATATGTTAAAACTAGTTTCAAAGGGAATTTTTAACCTTTTTCAAGGGGTAGTCAATTTGACCAAATTCCGGTGTCTGGGGCTAAAATCGTTAAGATGAAAACCTTGTTAAAGTGCTATATTTTTACATGGCATCCAAGCCCGGTTCATCTTGAGTTCAGAACACTAATTTTTATCAATTTTCGTTCTGTAGTTTCGGAGAAATAGCCTTTTTTGTGAGTTTCACAATTTTGGTAACGTGTCCTTAAATTCGGGCTTATACGTGGACTAATACCTATGAAATTGCCGAAACGCAACTATTTATAACAGAAACTTTATAGCTGTTTTTAATGATGTTCCCGGCCTCGAAAATAGATTCCGTTCAGTTAGTTGAACTCGCCTTATCAAGAGCTTTTCAACGATATATATTTGATACCACTTAAAATTTGGTCCTCCTTCGTCCTAGATCACCTGCGTTCGCCTTGTGAAATATTCGAAGCTGTCCGCAGTCTGCCACAGTTCACATGCTCATAAAGTGGACAGCAGAGGAGTATGAAGACAGCGAAGATAGTACACTGGTGACTGCGAACAAAGGAGGTATAAATAAACATGAAATGAAATAAGAAGTTCAGATTGTGTATAGCATCAGTTCATCAGTTTCGGATTAGTGGGGGTGCAGGAAATTAGCATCAGCTAAGGGTAGTTGAGCAGCGAAAGAGCAGTTGAGCTGCCAGAGGGTAGTTGCGCAGCCAGTTAGTGCGCGCAGTAGAAGCAGTGAGGGTAGAAGCATTGGTTCTTGTAGTCAAATACACCTGTTTCAGACCAGAATGGAGGTTCTATTCGCAGAAGAACGTGAATATGAGTTTGAGGAAACCACCCGAAGTGATGAAGTGATAAGCCCTGGAGGCATAAAGAAGCAATTGATGTTAAAACGCATGAAAGAGCGCGAAGAAGAGAAAGCAACTAGCAAGTTCTTGCGTACTCCCCCGAAACCCAAAGACGAAAAGTACGCCCTATCTTTCAAGTTTCAAAAGTATGTTGGAAACTGCTTGCCAGGCGAGGCTCAGGACAAAATTTTCAATCTTTTCGAGGGAACAACGGATGTTAAATTGGGTAGATTGAGGCCCAACGATAAGCAAAACGACAAGACAAAGTACCGATATAACGGGTGGATCAGTTTTTTTTCTGTTGGTGATTGTCATAGAGCTATGGAGGCTATACGAAGCAACGAAGAAAAAACGAATGGGATGCAGATAGTTAAGATTGGAAAAGTGCGCGAATTGGTATGTGAGTTTTCAAAAAAGAAGAAAGAGCAGAAGAGAGTGCAACCTGCGAGTTGCTATAACGGCGATGGAACCAAACCCACTGGTCAGAATGGTTAAATTTTCAAAGAAACCAGCGAAGAATGACAAACCCATTGTCAAGCCGCACCCAAATTTTTAGATTTGATCAGAAATTTGTTAGTTTTTTTGATAGTTGGAATTTGATGATGTTTGGAATTTGTTGATGTTTGGAATTTGATTCATTGAAATTTGCCCTAATTGACAGCTTTCACCACGGTTTATCTTTTTCTAGATTTACGATTTATGATGTTTATATTCAATTTTTGAGGCCAGTCTGCAGGGGAAACCCTAGATTACCAACAGACTGGCCTATAGGAAAATTATCAAATCGTCTTTCTCATATGTTCGTATTTCAATCGGAAATATCCACTTATTCGCTTTTTCTATTTTCAAAAATATAGAAATTTTATCGGATCAAGGAGTTGTTCAAATCAAACCAAACTTGGTATGCAGTATCCGCTGTGTATGTAGAATCTAGAACAAAAAGAATTTTTGCTATAGCTTGCCTAGGAAAAAAGTTAGTTTTGCAATCGGAAATATCGAGTTATTCGCTTATTTTATTTTCAAAAATATAGAAATTTTTATCGGGTCAAGGAGTAGTTCAAATCAAACCAAACTTGGTAGTCAGTATCCCCTGTGTTTGTAGAATCTAGAACGAAAATAATTTTTGCTATAGCTTGCCTAGGAAAAAAGTTGGTTTTCCAATCGGAAATATCGAGTTATTCGCTTATTTTATTTTCAAAAATATGGAAATTTTATCGGGTCAAGGAGTTGTTCAAATCAAACCAAACTTAGTATGCAGTATCCCCTGTGTATGTAAAATCTAGAACGAAAAGAATTTTTGCTATAGCTTGCCTAGGAAAAAAGTTAGTTTTGCAATCGGAAATATCGAGTTATTCGCTTATTTTATTTTCAAAAATATAGAAATTTTATCGGGTCAAGGAGTTGTTCAAATCAAACCAAACTGGGTATGGAGTATTCCATGGGCAAGTAGAGTCTAGAACAAAAAGAGTTTTGGCTATAGCTTGCCTAGGAAAAAAGTTCGTATTTCAATCGGAAATATCCAGTTATTCGCTTATTATATTTTCAAAAATATAGAAATTTTATCGGGTCAAGGAGTTGTTCAAATCAAACCAAACTGGGTATGGAGTATACCATTGGCAAGTAGAGTCTAAAACAAAAAGAATTTTGGCTATAGCTTGCCTAGGAAAAAAGTTCGTATTTCAATCGGAAATATCCAGTTATTCGCTTATTATATTTTCAAAAAAATAGAAATTTTATCGGGTCAAGGAGTTGTTCAAATCTAACCAAACTGGGTATGGAGTATACCATGGGAAGGTAGAGTCTAAAACAAAAAGCATTTCGGCTATAGATTGCCTAGGAAAAAAGTTCGTATTTCAATCGGAAATATGACATATTCGCTTATTATTCGCTTATTCTATTTTCAAAAATATAGAAATTTTATCGGGTCAAGGAGTTGTTCAAATCAAACCAAACTGGGTATGGAGTATCTCGTGTGTACCTAGAGTCTAGAACAAAAAGAGTTTTTGCTATAGCTTGTCTAGAAAAAAGTTCTTATTTCAATCGGAAATATCCAGTTATTCGCTTATTATATTTTCAAAAATATAGAAATTTTATCGGGTCAAGGAGTTGTTCAAATCTAACCAAACTGGGTATGGAGTATACCATGGGCAAGTAGAGTCTTAAACAAAAAGAATTTTGGCTATAGCTTGCCTAGGAAAAAAGTTCGTATTTCAATCGGAAATATCCAGTTATTCGCTTATTATATTTTCAAAAATATAGAAATTTTATCGGGTCAAGGAGTTGTTCAAATCTAACCAAACTGGGTATGGAGTATACCATGGGAAGGTAGAGTCTAAAACAAAAAGAATTTTGGCTATAGCTTGCCTAGGAAAAAAGTTCGTATTTCAATCGGAAATATCGACATATTCGCTTATTATTCGCTTATTCTTTTTTCAAAAATATAGAAATTTTATCGGGTCAAGGAGTTGTTCAAATCAAACCAAACTCGGTATGGAGTATCCCATGGGTATCTAGAGTCTAGAAAAAAAAAGAATTTTGGTTATAGCTTGCCTAGGAAAAAAGTTCGTATTTCAATCGGAAATATCCAGTTATTCGCTTATTATATTTTCAAAAATATAGAAATTTTATCGGGTCAAGGAGTTGTTCAAATCTAACCAAACTGGGTATGGAGTATACCATGGGAAGGTAGAGTCTAAAACAAAAAAAATTTTGGCTATTGCTTGCCTAGGAAAAAAGTTCGTATTTCAATCGGAAATATCGACATATTCGCTTATTATTCGCTTATTCTATTTTCAAAAATATAGAAATTTTATCGGGTCAAGGAGTTGTTCAAATCAAACCAAACTCGGTATGGAGTATCCCATGGGTATCTAGAGTCTAGAAAAAAAAGAATTTTGGTTATAGCTTGCCTAGGAAAAAAGTTAACGTTTTATACGGAAATTTTCGAATATTTCGAATATTTAATTTCAAAAATAGGTCTTTTTCATCGGGTCAAGGAGTTGTTCAAATCAAACCAAACTCGGTATGGAGTATCCCATGTGTACCTAGAGTCTAGAACAAAAAGAGTTTTTGCTATAGCTTGCCTAGCAAAAAAGTTTTACTATTATTCTAAGGTGAGGGCCTCGGGGCCGCTTGAGGTGCACCCCCCCCCCGCCCCGTTGAGACGCCGGTTAGTCGGTTCCCCCCCCGCTGGGATTTTGTGAACCTCTTTTGTGGGGACGTGAGTTTTTTTTCCAACAGTACGGTTACCAGTGTAATTAGAGTGTAAAACAACAATAATTTTTGCTATAGCTTGCCTAGGAAAAAAGTTTAATATTTCGAATATTTAATTTCAAAAATAGGTCTTTTTCATCGGGTCAAGGAGTTGTTCAAATCAAACCAAACTCGGTATGGAGTATCCCATGTGTACCTAGAGTCTAGAACAAAAAGAGTTTTTGCTATAGCTTGTCTAGAAAAAAAGTTCGTATTTTAATCGGAAATATCCAGTTATTCGCTTATTCTATTTTCAAAAATATAGAAATTTTATCGGGTCAAGGAGTTGTTCAAATCTAACCAAACTGGGTATGGAGTATACCATGGGCAAGTAGAGTCTAAAACAAAAAGAATTTTGGCTATAGCTTGCCTAGGAAAAAATTTCATATTTCAATCGGAAATATCCAGTTATTCGCTTATTATATTTTCAAAAATATAGAAATTTTATCGGGTCAAGGAGTTGTTCAAATCAAACCAATCTCGGTATGGAGTATCCCGTGGGTACCTAAAGTCTAGAACAAAAAGAGTTTTTGCTATAGCTTGTCTAGAAAAAAGTTCGCTTTTCAATCGGAAATATCCAGTTATTCGCTTATTATATTTTCAAAAATATAGAAATTTTATCGGGTCAAGGAGATGTTCAAATCTAACCAAACTGGGTATGGAGTATACCATGGGCAAGTAGAGTCTAAAACAAAAAGAATTTTGGCTATAGCTTGCCTAGGAAAAAAGTTAGTTTTTCATACGGAATTTCGAATTATTTCGAATAACTTGAGATTATTGAATTTTAAAAATTGGTCTATTTCGTCGGATCAAGGAGTTGTTCAAATCGAATCAAACTCGGTATGGAGTATTCCATGGGTATCTAGAGTCTAAAGCAAAAAGAATTTTTGCTATTACTTGCCTAGGAAAAAAGTTAGTTTTGCAATCGGAAATATCGAGTTATTCGCTTATTTTATTTTCAAAAAAATAGAAATTTTATCGGGTCAAGGAGTTGTTCAAATCAAACCAAACTTAGTATGCAGTATCCCCTGTGTAAGTAGAATTTAGAACAAAAAGAATTTTTGCTATAGCTTGCCTAGGAAAAAAGTTAGTTTTGCAATCGGAAATTTGCGAATATTTCGAATATTTAATTTCACAAATAGGTCTTTTTCATCGGGTCAAGGAGTTGTTCAAATCAAACCAAACTGGGTATGGAGTATACCATGGGCAAGTAGAGTCTAAAACAAAAAGAGTTTTTGGTATAGCTTGCCTAGCAAAAAAGTTTTACTATTATTCTAAGGTGAGGGCCTCGGGGCCGCTTGAGGAGCACCCCCCCCCCGCCCCGTTGAGACGCCGGTTAGTCGGTTTCCCCCCCGCTGGGATTTTGTGAACCTCATTTGTGGGGACGTGAGTTTTTTTTCCAACAGTACGGTTACCAGTGTAATTAGAGTGTAAAACAACAATAATTTTTGCTATAGCTTGCCTAGGAAAAAAGTTTAATATTTCGAATATTTAATTTCAAAAATAGGTCTTTTTCATCGGGTCAAGGAGTTGTTCAAATCAAACCAAACTCGGTATGGAGTATCCCATGTGTACCTAGAGTCTAGAACAAAAAGAGTTTTTGCTATAGCTTGTCTAGAAAAAAAGTTCGTATTTTAATCGGAAATATCCAGTTATTCGCTTATTCTATTTTCAAAAATATAGAAATTTTATCGGGTCAAGTAGTTGTTCAAATCTAACCAAACTGGGTATGGAGTATACCATGGGCAAGTAGAGTCTAAAACAAAAAGAATTTTGGCTATAGCTTGCTTAGGAAAAAAGTTAGTTTTTCATACGGAATTTTGCAATTATTTCGAATAACTTGAGATAATTGAATTTTAAAAATTGGTCTATTTTGTCGGATCAAGGAGTTGTTCAAATCAAACCAAACCCGGTATGGAGTATCCCCTGTGTACCTAGATTCTAGAACAAAAAGAATTTTTGCTATAGCTTGCCTAGGAAAAAAGTTAGTTTTGCAATCGGAAATTTGCGAATATTTCGAATTTTTAATTTCAAAAATAGGTCTTTTTCATCGGGTCAAGGAGTTGTTCAAATCAAACCAAACTGGGTATGGAGTATACCTTGGGCAAGTAGAGTCTAAAACAAAAAGAATTTTTGCTATAGCTTGCCTAGGAAAAAAGTTAGTTTTTCATACGGAAACTTGCGAATATTTCGAATATTTAATTTCAAAAATAGGTCTTTTTCATCGGGTCAAGGAGTTGTTCAAATCAAACCAAACTCGGTATGGAGTATCCCATGTGTACCTAGAGTCTAGAACAAAAAGAGTTTTTGCTATAGCTTGTCTAGAAAAAAAATTCGTATTTTAATCGGAAATATCCAGTTATTCGCTTATTATATTTTCAAAAATATAGAAATTTTATCGGGTCAAGGAGTTGTTCAAATCTAACCAAACTGGGTATGGAGTATACCATGGGCAAGTAGAGTCTTAAACAAAAAGAATTTTGGCTATAGCTTGCCTAGGAAAAAAGTTAGTTTTGCAATCGGAAATTTGCGAATATTTCGAATTTTTAATTTCAAAAATAGGTCTTTTTCATCGGGTCAAAGAGTTGTTCAAATCAAACCAAACTGGGTATGGAGTATACCTTGGGCAAGTAGAGTCTAAAACAAAAAGAATTTTTGCTATAGCTTGCCTAGGAAAAAAGTTAGTTTTTCATACGGAAACTTGCGAATATTTCGAATATTTAATTTCAAAAATAGGTCTTTTTCATCGGGTCAAGGAGTTGTTCAAATCAAACCAAACTCGGTATGGAGTATCCCATGTGTACCTAGAGTCTAGAACAAAAAGAGTTTTTGCTATAGCTTGTCTAGAAAAAAAGTTCGTATTTTAATCGGAAATATCCAGTTATTCGCTTATTATATTTTCAAAAATATAGAAATTTTATCGGGTCAAGGAGTTGTTCAAATCTAACCAAACTGGGTATGGAGTATACCATGGGCAAGTAGAGTCTAAAACAAAAAGAATTTTGGCTATAGCTTGCCTAGGAAAAAATTTCGTATTTCAATCGGAAATATCCAGTTATTCGCTTATTATATTTTCAAAAATATAGAAATTTTATCGGGTCAAGGAGTTGTTCAAATCAAACCAAACTTGGTATGCAGTATCCCCTGTGTAAGTAGAATTTAGAACAAAAAGAATTTTTGCTATAGCTTGCCTAGGAAAAAAGTTAGTTTTGCAATCGGAAATTTGCGAATATTTCGAATATTTAATTTCACAAATAGGTCTTTTTCATCGGGTCAAGGAGTTGTTCAAATCAAACCAAACTGGGTATGGAGTATACCATGGGCAAGTAGAGTCTAAAACAAAAACAGTTTTTGGTATAGCTTGCCTAGCAAAAAAGTTTTACTATTATTCTAAGGTGAGGGCCTCGGGGCCGCTTGAGGAGCACCCCCCCCCGCCCCGTTGAGACGCCGGTTAGTCGGTTTCCCCCCCGCTGGGATTTTGTGAACCTCATTTGTGGGGACGTGAGTTTTTTTTCCAACAGTACGGTTACCAGTGTAATTAGAGTGTAAAACAACAATAATTTTTGCTATAGCTTGCCTAGGAAAAAAGTTTAATATTTCGAATATTTAATTTCAAAAATAGGTCTTTTTCATCGGGTCAAGGAGTTGTTCAAATCAAACCAAACTCTGTATGGAGTATCCCATGTGTACCTAGAGTCTAGAACAAAAAGAGTTTTTGCTATAGCTTGTCTAGAAAAAAAGTTCGTATTTTAATCGGAAATATCCAGTTATTCGCTTATTCTATTTTCAAAAATATAGAAATTTTATCGGGTCAAGTAGTTGTTCAAATCTAACCAAACTGGGTATGGAGTATACCATGGGCAAGTAGAGTCTAAAACAAAAAGAATTTTGGCTATAGCTTGCTTAGGAAAAAAGTTAGTTTTTCATACGGAATTTTGCAATTATTTCGAATAACTTGAGATAATTGAATTTTAAAAATTGGTCTATTTTGTCGGATCAAGGAGTTGTTCAAATCAAACCAAACCCGGTATGGAGTATCCCCTGTGTACCTAGATTCTAGAACAAAAAGAATTTTTGCTATAGCTTGCCTAGGAAAAAAGTTAGTTTTGCAATCGGAAATTTGCGAATATTTCGAATTTTTAATTTCAAAAATAGGTCTTTTTCATCGGGTCAAGGAGTTGTTCAAATCAAACCAAACTGGGTATGGAGTATACCTTGGGCAAGTAGAGTTTAAAACAAAAAGAATTTTTGCTATAGCTTGCCTAGGAAAAAAGTTAGTTTTTCATACGGAAACTTGCGAATATTTCGAATATTTAATTTCAAAAATAGGTCTTTTTCATCGGGTCAAGGAGTTGTTCAAATCAAACCAAACTCGGTATGGAGTATCCCATGTGTACCTAGAGTCTAGAACAAAAAGAGTTTTTGCTATAGCTTGTCTAGAAAAAAAGTTCGTATTTTAATCGGAAATATCCAGTTATTCGCTTATTATATTTTCAAAAATATAGAAATTTTATCGGGTCAAGGAGTTGTTCAAATCTAACCAAACTGGGTATGGAGTATACCATGGGCAAGTAGAGTCTAAAACAAAAAGAATTTTGGCTATAGCTTGCCTAGGAAAAAATTTCGTATTTCAATCGGAAATATCCAGTTATTCGCTTATTATATTTTCAAAAATATAGAAATTTTATCGGGTCAAGGAGTTGTTCAAATCAAACCAAACTGGGTATGGAGTATACCTTGGGCAAGTAGAGTCTAAAACAAAAAGAATTTTTGCTATAGCTTGCCTAGGAAAAAAGTTAGTTTTTCATACGGAAACTTGCGAATATTTCGAATATTTAATTTCAAAAATAGGTCTTTTTCATCGGGTCAAGGAGTTGTTCAAATCAAACCAAACTCGGTATGGAGTATCCCATGTGTACCTAGAGTCTAGAACAAAAAGAGTTTTTGCTATAGCTTGTCTAGAAAAAAAGTTCGTATTTTAATCGGAAATATCCAGTTATTCGCTTATTCTATTTTCAAAAATATAGAAATTTTATCGGGTCAAGTAGTTGTTCAAATCTAACCAAACTGGGTATGGAGTATACCATGGGCAAGTAGAGTCTAAAACAAAAAGAATTTTGGCTATAGCTTGCTTAGGAAAAAAGTTAGTTTTTCATACGGAATTTTGCAATTATTTCGAATAACTTGAGATAATTGAATTTTAAAAATTGGTCTATTTCGTCGGATCAAGGAGTTCTTCAAATCAAACCAAACCCGGTATGGAGTATCCCTCGTGTACCTAGATTCTAGAACAAAAAGAATTTTTGCTATAGCTTGCCTAGGAAAAAAGTTAGTTTTGCAATCGGAAATTTGCAAATATTTCGAATATTTAATTTCAAAAATAGGTCTTTTTCATCGGGTCAAGGAGTTGTTCAAATCAAACCAAACTGGGTATGGAGTATACCATGGGCAAGTAGAGTCTAAAACAAAAAGAATTTTTGCTATAGCTTGCCTAGGAAAAAAGTTAGTTTTTCATACGGAAACTTGCGAATATTTCGAATATTCAATTTCAAAAATAGGTCTTTTTCATCGGGTCAAGGAGTTGTTCAAATCAAACCAAACTCGGTATGGAGTATCCCATGTGTACCTAGAGTCTAGGACAAAAAGAGTTTTTGCTATAGCTTGCCTAGCAAAAAAGTTTTACTATTATTCTAAGGTGAGGGCCTCGGGGCCGCTTGAGGTGCACCCCCCCCGCCCCGTTGAGACGCCGGTTAGTCGGTTTCCCCGCCGCTGGGATTTTGTGAACCTCATTTGTGGGGACGTGAGTTTTTTTTCCAACAGTACGGTTACCAGTGTAATTAGAGTGTAAAACAACAATAATTTTTGCTATAGCTTGCCTAGGAAAAAAGTTTAATATTTCGAATATTTAATTTCAAAAATAGGTCTTTTTCATCGGGTCAAGGAGTTGTTCAAATCAAACCAAACTGGGTATGGAGTATACCATGGGCAAGTAGAGTCTAAAACAAAAAGAATTTTTGCTATAGCTTGCCTAGGAAAAAAGTTAGTTTTTCATACGGAAACTTGCGAATATTTCGAATATTTAATTTCAAAAATAGGTCTTTTTCATCGGGTCAAGGAGTTGTTCAAATCAAACCAAACTCGGTATGGAGTATCCCATGTGTACCTAGAGTCTAGAACAAAAAGAGTTTTTGCTATAGCTTGCCTAGCAAAAAAGTTTTACTATTATTCTAAGGTGAGGGCCTCGGGGCCGCTTGAGGTGCACCCCCCCCGCCCCGTTGAGACGCCGGTTAGTCGGTTTTCCCCCCGCTGGGATTTTGTGAACCTCATTTGTGGGGACGTGAGTTTTTTTTCCAACAGTACGGTTACCAGTGTAAGTAGAGTGTAAAACAACAATAATTTTTGCTATAGCTTGCCTAGGAAAAAAGTTTAATATTTCGAATATTTAATTTCAAAAATAGGTCTTTTTCATCGGGTCAAGGAGTTGTTCAAATCAAACCAAACTCGGTATGGAGTATCCCATGTGTACCTAGAGTCTAGAACAAAAAGAGTTTTTGCTATAGCTGATCTAGAAAAAAAGTTCGTATTTTAATCGGAAATATCCAGTTATTCGCTTATTCTATTTTCAAAAATATAGAAATTTTATCGGGTCAAGTAGTTGTTCAAATCTAACCAAACTGGGTATGGAGTATACCATGGGCAAGTAGAGTCTAAAACAAAAAGAATTTTGGCTATAGCTTGCTTAGGAAAAAAGTTAGTTTTTCATACGGAATTTTGCAATTATTTCGAATAACTTGAGATAATTGAATTTTAAAAATTGGTCTATTTCGTCGGATCAAGGAGTTGTTCAAATCAAACCAAACCCGGTATGGAGTATCCCCTGTGTACCTAGATTCTAGAACAAAAAGAATTTTTGCTATAGCTTGCCTAGGAAAAAAGTTAGTTTTGCAATCGGAAATTTGCGAATATTTCGAATATTAAATTTCAAAAATAGGTCTTTTTCATCGGGTCAAGGAGTTGTTCAAATCAAACCAAACTGGGTATGGAGTATACCATGGGCAAGTAGAGTCTAAAACAAAAAGAATTTTTGCTATAGCTTGCCTAGGAAAAAAGTTAGTTTTTGATACGGAAACTTGCGAATATTTCGAATATTTAATTTCAAAAATAGGTCTTTTTCATCGGGTCAAGGAGTTGTTCAAATCAAACCAAACTCGGTATGGAGTATCCCATGTGTACCTAGAGTCTAGAACAAAAAGAGTTTTTGCTATAGCTTGCCTAGCAAAAAAGTTTTACTATTATTCTAAGGTGAGGGCCTCGGGGCCGCTTGAGGTGCACCCCCCCGCCCCGTTGAGACGCCGGTTAGTCGGTTTCCCCCCCGCTGGGATTTTGTGAACCTCATTTGTGGGGACGTGAGTTTTTTTCCAACAGTACGGTTACCAGTGTAATTAGAGTGTAAAACAACAATAATTTTTGCTATAGCTTGCCTAGGAAAAAAGTTTAATATTTCGAATATTTAATTTCAAAAATAGGTCTTTTTCATCGGGTCAAGGAGTTGTTCAAATCAAACCAAACTCGGTATGGAGTATCCCATGTGTACCTAGAGTCTAGAACAAAAAGAGTTTTTGCTATAGCTTGTCTAGAAAAAAAGTTCGTATTTTAATCGGAAATATCCAGTTATTCGCTTATTCTATTTTCAAAAATATAGAAATTTTATCGGGTCAAGTAGTTGTTCAAATCTAACCAAACTGGGTATGGAGTATACCATGGGCAAGTAGAGTCTAAAACAAAAAGAATTTTGGCTATAGCTTGCTTAGGAAAAAAGTTAGTTTTTCATACGGAATTTTGCAATTATTTCGAATAACTTGAGATAATTGAATTTTAAAAATTGGTCTATTTCGTCGGATCAAGGAGTTGTTCAAATCAAACCAAACCCGGTATGGAGTATCCCCTGTGTACCTAGATTCTAGAACAAAAAGAATTTTTGCTATAGCTTGCCTAGGAAAAACTTAGTTTTGCAATCGGAAATTTGCGAATATTTCGAATATTTAATTTCAAAAATAGGTCTTTTTCATCGGGTCAAGGAGTTGTTCAAATCAAACCAAACTGAGTATGGAGTATACCATGGGCAAGTAGAGTCTAAAACAAAAAGAATTTTTGCTATAGCTTGCCTAGGAAAAAAGTTAGTTTTTCATACGGAAACTTGCGAATATTTCGAATATTTAATTTCAAAAATAGGTCTTTTTCATCGGGTCAAGGAGTTGTTCAAATCAAACCAAACTCGGTATGGAGTATCCCATGTGTACCTAGAGTCTAGAACAAAAAGAGTTTTTGCTATAGCTTGCCTAGCAAAAAAGTTTTACTATTATTCTAAGGTGAGGGCCTCGGGGCCGCTTGAGGTGCACCCCCCCCCGCCCCGTTGAGACGCCGGTTAGTCGGTTTCCCCCCCGCTGGGATTTTGTGAACCTCATTTGTGGGGACGTGAGTTTTTTTTCCAACAGTACGGTTACCAGTGTAATTAGAGTGTAAAACAACAATAATTTTTGCTATAGCTTGCCTAGGAAAAAAGTTTAATATTTCGAATATTTAATTTCAAAAATAGGTCTTTTTCATCGGGTCAAGGAGTTGTTCAAATCAAACCAAACTGGGCATGGAGTATACCATGGGCAAGTAGAGTCTAAAACAAAAAGAATTTTTGCTATAGCTTGCCTAGGAAAAAAGTTAGTTTTTCATACGGAAACTTGCGAATATTTCGAATATTTAATTTCAAAAATAGGTCTTTTTCATCGGGTCAAGGAGTTGTTCAAATCAAACCAAACTCGGTATGGAGTATCCCATGTGTACCTAGAGTCTAGAACAAAAAGAGTTTTTGCTATAGCTTGCCTAGCAAAAAAGTTTTACTATTATTCTAAGGTGAGGGCCTCGGGGCCGCTTGAGGTGCACCCCCCCGCCCCGTTGAGACGCCGGTTAGTCGGTTCCCCCCCCGCTGGGATTTTGTGAACCTCATTTGTGGGGACGTGAGTTTTTTTTCCAACAGTACGGTTACCAGTGTAATTAGAGTGTAAAACAACAATAATTTTTGCTATAGCTTGCCTAGGAAAAAAGTTTAATATTTCGAATATTTAATTTCAAAAATAGGTCTTTTTCATCGGGTCAAGGAGTTGTTCAAATCAAACCAAACTCGGTATGGAGTATTCCATGTGTACCTAGAGTCTAGAACAAAAAGAGTTTTTGCTATAGCTTGTCTAGAAAAAAAGTTCGTATTTTAATCGGAAATATCCAGTTATTCGCTTATTCTATTTTCAAAAATATAGAAATTTTATCGGGTCAAGTAGTTGTTCAAATCTAACCAAACTGGGTATGGAGTATACCATGGGCAAGTAGAGTCTAAAACAAAAAGAATTTTGGCTATAGCTTGCTTAGGAAAAAAGTTAGTTTTTCATACGGAATTTTGCAATTATTTCGAATAACTTGAGATAATTGAATTTTAAAAATTGGTCTATTTCGTCGGATCAAGGAGTTCTTCAAATCAAACCAAACCCGGTATGGAGTATCCCCTGTGTACCTAGATTCTAGAACAAAAAGAATTTTTGCTATAGCTTGCCTAGGAAAAAAGTTAGTTTTGCAATCGGAAATTTGCAAATATTTCGAATATTTAATTTCAAAAATAGGTCTTTTTCATCGGGTCAAGGAGTTGTTCAAATCAAACCAAACTGGGTATGGAGTATACCATGGGCAAGTAGAGTCTAAAACAAAAAGAATTTTTGCTATAGCTTGCCTAGCAAAAAAGTTTTACTATTATTCTAAGGTGAGGGCCTCGGGGCCGCTTGAGGTGCACCCCCCCGCCCCGTTGAGACGCCGGTTAGTCGGTTTCCCCCCCGCTGGGATTTTGTGAACCTCATTTGTGGGGACGTGAGTTTTTTTCCAACAGTACGGTTACCAGTGTAATTAGAGTGTAAAACAACAATAATTTTTGCTATAGCTTGCCTAGGAAAAAAGTTTAATATTTCGAATATTTAATTTCAAAAATAGGTCTTTTTCATCGGGTCAAGGAGTTGTTCAAATCAAACCAAACTCGGTATGGAGTATTCCATGTGTACCTAGAGTCTAGAACAAAAAGAGTTTTTGCTATAGCTTGTCTAGAAAAAAAGTTCGTATTTTAATCGGAAATATCCAGTTATTCGCTTATTCTATTTTCAAAAATATAGAAATTTTATCGGGTCAAGTAGTTGTTCAAATCTAACCAAACTGGGTATGGAGTATACCATGGGCAAGTAGAGTCTAAAACAAAAAGAATTTTGGCTATAGCTTGCTTAGGAAAAAAGTTAGTTTTTCATACGGAATTTTGCAATTATTTCGAATAACTTGAGATAATTGAATTTTAAAAATTGGTCTATTTCGTCGGATCAAGGAGTTCTTCAAATCAAACCAAACCCGGTATGGAGTATCCCCTGTGTACCTAGATTCTAGAACAAAAAGAATTTTTGCTATAGCTTGCCTAGGAAAAAAGTTAGTTTTGCAATCGGAAATTTGCAAATATTTCGAATATTTAATTTCAAAAATAGGTCTTTTTCATCGGGTCAAGGAGTTGTTCAAATCAAACCAAACTGGGTATGGAGTATACCATGGGCAAGTAGAGTCTAAAACAAAAAGAATTTTTGCTATAGCTTGCCTAGCAAAAAAGTTTTACTATTATTCTAAGGTGAGGGCCTCGGGGCCGCTTGAGGTGCACCCCCCCGCCCCGTTGAGACGCCGGTTAGTCGGTTTCCCCCCCGCTGGGATTTTGTGAACCTCATTTGTGGGGACGTGAGTTTTTTTCCAACAGTACGGTTACCAGTGTAATTAGAGTGTAAAACAACAATAATTTTTGCTATAGCTTGCCTAGGAAAAAAGTTTAATATTTCGAATATTTAGTTTCAAAAATAGGTCTTTTTCATCGGGTCAAGGAGTTGTTCAAATCAAACCAAACTCGGTATGGAGTATCCCATGTGTACCTAGAGTCTAGAACAAAAAGAGTTTTTGCTATAGCTTGTCTAGAAAAAAAGTTCGTATTTTAATCGGAAATATCCAGTTATTCGCTTATTCTATTTTCAAAAATATAGAAATTTTATCGGGTCAAGTAGTTGTTCAAATCTAACCAAACTGGGTATGGAGTATACCATGGGCAAGTAGAGTCTAAAACAAAAAGAATTTTGGCTATAGCTTGCTTAGGAAAAAAGTTAGTTTTTCATACGGAATTTTGCAATTATTTCGAATAACTTGAGATAATTGAATTTTAAAAATTGGTCTATTTCGTCGGATCAAGGAGTTGTTCAAATCAAACCAAACCCGGTATGGAGTATCCCCTGTGTACCTAGATTCTAGAACAAAAAGAATTTTTGCTATAGCTTGCCTAGGAAAAACTTAGTTTTGCAATCGGAAATTTGCGAATATTTCGAATATTTAATTTCAAAGATAGGTCTTTTTCATCGGGTCAAGGAGTTGTTCAAATCAAACCAAACTGAGTATGGAGTATACCATGGGCAAGTAGAGTCTAAAACAAAAAGAATTTTTGCTATAGCTTGCCTAGGAAAAAAGTTAGTTTTTCATACGGAAACTTGCGAATATTTCGAATATTTAATTTCAAAAATAGGTCTTTTTCATCGGGTCAAGGAGTTGTTCAAATCAAACCAAACTCGGTATGGAGTATCCCATGTGTACCTAGAGTCTAGAACAAAAAGAGTTTTTGCTATAGCTTGCCTAGCAAAAAAGTTTTACTATTATTCTAAGGTGAGGGCCTCGGGGCCGCTTGAGGTGCACCCCCCCCCGCCCCGTTGAGACGCCGGTTAGTCGGTTTCCCCCCCGCTGGGATTTTGTGAACCTCATTTGTGGGGACGTGAGTTTTTTTTCCAACAGTACGGTTACCAGTGTAATTAGAGTGTAAAACAACAATAATTTTTGCTATAGCTTGCCTAGGAAAAAAGTTTAATATTTCGAATATTTAATTTCAAAAATAGGTCTTTTTCATCGGGTCAAGGAGTTGTTCAAATCAAACCAAACTGGGCATGGAGTATACCATGGGCAAGTAGAGTCTAAAACAAAAAGAATTTTTGCTATAGCTTGCCTAGGAAAAAAGTTAGTTTTTCATACGGAAACTTGCGAATATTTCGAATATTTAATTTCAAAAATAGGTCTTTTTCATCGGGTCAAGGAGTTGTTCAAATCAAACCAAACTCGGTATGGAGTATCCCATGTGTACCTAGAGTCTAGAACAAAAAGAGTTTTTGCTATAGCTTGCCTAGCAAAAAAGTTTTACTATTATTCTAAGGTGAGGGCCTCGGGGCCGCTTGAGGTGCACCCCCCCCGCCCCGTTGAGACGCCGGTTAGTCGGTTCCCCCCCCGCTGGGATTTTGTGAACCTCATTTGTGGGGACGTGAGTTTTTTTTCCAACAGTACGGTTACCAGTGTAATTAGAGTGTAAAACAACAATAATTTTTGCTATAGCTTGCCTAGGAAAAAAGTTTAATATTTCGAATATTTAATTTCAAAAATAGGTCTTTTTCATCGGGTCAAGGAGTTGTTCAAATCAAACCAAACTCGGTATGGAGTATTCCATGTGTACCTAGAGTCTAGAACAAAAAGAGTTTTTGCTATAGCTTGTCTAGAAAAAAAGTTCGTATTTTAATCGGAAATATCCAGTTATTCGCTTATTCTATTTTCAAAAATATAGAAATTTTATCGGGTCAAGTAGTTGTTCAAATCTAACCAAACTGGGTATGGAGTATACCATGGGCAAGTAGAGTCTAAAACAAAAAGAATTTTGGCTATAGCTTGCTTAGGAAAAAAGTTAGTTTTTCATACGGAATTTTGCAATTATTTCGAATAACTTGAGATAATTGAATTTTAAAAATTGGTCTATTTCGTCGGATCAAGGAGTTGTTCAAATCAAACCAAACCCGGTATGGAGTATCCCCTGTGTACCTAGATTCTAGAACAAAAAGAATTTTTGCTATAGCTTGCCTAGGAAAAAAGTTAGTTTTGCAATCGGAAATTTGCGAATATTTCGAATATTTAATTTCAAAAATAGGTCTTTTTCATCGGGTCAAGGAGTTGTTCAAATCAAACCAAACTGGGTATGGAGTATACCATGGGCAAGTAGAGTCTAAAACAAAAAGAATTTTTGCTATAGCTTGCCTAGGAAAAAAGTTAGTTTTTCATACGGAAACTTGCGAATATTTCGAATATTTAATTTCAAAAATAGGTCTTTTTCATCGGGTCAAGGAGTTGTTCAAATCAAACCAAACTCGGTATGGAGTATCCCATGTGTACCTAGAGTCTAGAACAAAAAGAGTTTTTGCTATAGCTTGTCTAGAAAAAAAGTTCGTATTTTAATCGGAAATATCCAGTTATTCGCTTATTCTATTTTCAAAAATATAGAAATTTTATCGGGTCAAGTAGTTGTTCAAATCTAACCACACTGGGTATGGAGTATACCATGGGCAAGTAGAGTCTAAAACAAAAAGAATTTTGGCTATAGCTTGCTTAGGAAAAAAGTTAGTTTTTCATACGGAATTTTGCAATTATTTCGAATAACTTGAGATAATTGAATTTTAAAAATTGGTCTATTTCGTCGGATCAAGGAGTTGTTCAAATCAAACCAAACCCGGTATGGAGTATCCCCTGTGTACCTAGATTCTAGAACAAAAAGAATTTTTGCTATAGCTTGCATAGGAAAAAAGTTAGTTTTGCAATCGGAAATTTGCGAATATTTCGAATATTTAATTTCAAAAATAGGTCTTTTTCATCGGGTCAAGAAGTTGTTGAAATCAAACCAAACTGGGTATGGAGTATACCATGGGCAAGTAGAGTCTAAAACAAAAAGAATTTTTGCTATAGCTTGCCTAGGAAAAAAGTTAGTTTTTCATACGGAAACTTGCGAATATTTCGAATATTTAATTTCAAAAATAGGTCTTTTTCATCGGGTCAAGGAGTTGTTCAAATCAAACCAAACTCGGTATGGAGTATCCCATGTGTACCTAGAGTCTAGAACAAAAAGAGTTTTTGCTATAGCTTGTCTAGAAAAAAAGTTCGTATTTTAATCGGAAATATCCAGTTATTCGCTTATTCTATTTTCAAAAATATAGAAATTTTATCGGGTCAAGTAGTTGTTCAAATCTAACCACACTGGGTATGGAGTATACCATGGGCAAGTAGAGTCTAAAACAAAAAGAATTTTGGCTATAGCTTGCTTAGGAAAAAAGTTAGTTTTTCATACGGAATTTTGCAATTATTTCGAATAACTTGAGATAATTGAATTTTAAAAATTGGTCTATTTCGTCGGATCAAGGAGTTGTTCAAATCAAACCAAACCCGGTATGGAGTATCCCCTGTGTACCTAGATTCTAGAACAAAAAGAATTTTTGCTATAGCTTGCATAGGAAAAAAGTTAGTTTTGCAATCGGAAATTTGCGAATATTTCGAATATTTAATTTCAAAAATAGGTCTTTTTCATCGGGTCAAGAAGTTGTTGAAATCAAACCAAACTGGGTATGGAGTATACCATGGGCAAGTAGAGTCTAAAACAAAAAGAATTTTTGCTATAGCTTGCCTAGGAAAAAAGTTAGTTTTTCATACGGAAACTTGCGAATATTTCGAATATTTAATTTCAAAAATAGGTCTTTTTCATCGGGTCAAGGAGTTGTTCAAATCAAACCAAACTCGGTATGGAGTATCTCATGTGTACCTAGAGTCTAGAACAAAAAGAGTTTTTGCTATAGCTTGTCTAGAAAAAAAGTTCGTATTTTAATCGGAAATATCCAGTTATTCGCTTATTCTATTTTCAAAAATATAGAAATTTTATCGGGTCAAGTAGTTGTTCAAATCTAACCAAACTGGGTATGGAGTTTACCATGGGCAAGTAGAGTCTAAAACAAAAAGAATTTTGGCTATAGCTTGCTTAGGAAAAAAGTTAGTTTTTCATACGGAATTTTGCAATTATTTCGAATAACTTGAGATAATTGAATTTTAAAAATTGGTCTATTTCGTCGGATCAAGGAGTTGTTCAAATCAAACCAAACCCGGTATGGAGTATCCCCTGTGTACCTAGATTCTAGAACAAAAAGAATTTTTGCTATAGCTTGCCTAGGAAAAAAGTTAGTTTCGCAATCGGAAATTTGCGAATATTTCGAATATTTAATTTCAAAAATAGGTCTTTTTCATCGGGTCAAGAAGTTGTTGAAATCAAACCAAACTGGGTATGGAGTATACCATGGGCAAGTAGAGTCTAAAACAAAAAGAATTTTTGCTATAGCTTGCCTAGGAAAAAAGTTAGTTTTTCATACGGATTTTTGCAATTATTTCGAATAACTTGAGATAATTGAATTTTAAAAATTGGTCTATTTCGTCGGATCAAGGAGTTGTTCAAATCAAACCAAACCCTGTATGGAGTATCCCCTGTGTACCTAGATTCTAGAACAAAAAGAATTTTTGCTATAGCTTGCCTAGGAAAAAAGTTAGTTTTTCATACGGAAACTTGCGAATATTTCGAATATTTAATTTCAAAAATAGGTCTTTTTCATCGGGTCAAGGAGTTGTTCAAATCAAACCAAACTCGGTATGGAGTATCCCATGTGTACCTAGAGTCTAGAACAAAAAGAGTTTTTGCTATAGCTTGCCTAGCAAAAAAGTTTTACTATTATTCTAAGGTGAGGGCCTCGGGGCCGCTTGAGGTGCACCCCCCCGCCCCGTTGAGACGCCGGTTAGTCGGTTTCCCCCCGCTGGGATTTTGTGAACCTCATTTGTGGGGACGTGAGTTTTTTTTCCAACAGTACGGTTACCAGTGTAATTAGAGTGTAAAACAACAATAATTTTTGCTATAGCTTGCCTAGGAAAAAAGTTTAATATTTCGAATATTTAATTTCAAAAATAGGTCTTTTTCATCGGGTCAAGGAGTTGTTCAAATCAAACCAAACTCGGTATGGAGTATCCCATGTGTACCTAGAGTCTAGAACAAAAAAATTTTTTGCTATAGCTTGTCTAGAAAAAAAGTTCGTATTTTAATCGGAAATATCCAGTTATTCGCTTATTCTATTTTCAAAAATATAGAAATTTTATCGGGTCAAGTAGTTGTTCAAATCTAACCAAACTGGGTATGGAGTATACCATGGGCAAGTAGAGTCTAAAACAAAAAGAATTTTGGCTATAGATTGCTTAGGAAAAAAGTTAGTTTTTCATACGGAATTTTGCAATTATTTCGAATAACTTGAGATAATTGAATTTTAAAAATTGGTCTATTTCGTCGGATCAAGGAGTTGTTCAAATCAAACCAAACCCGGTATGGAGTATCCCCTGTGTACCTAGATTCTAGAACAAAAAGAATTTTTGCTATAGCTTGCCTAGGAAAAAAGTTAGTTTTGCAATCGGAAATTTGCGAATATTTCGAATATTTAATTTCAAAAATAGGTCTTTTTCATCGGGTCAAGGAGTTGTTCAAATCAAACCAAACTGGGTATGGAGTATACCATGGGCAAGTAGAGTCTAAAACAAAAAGAATTTTTGCTATAGCTTGCCTAGCAAAAAAGTTTTACTATTATTCTAAGGTGAGGGCCTCGGGGCCGCTTGAGGTGCACCCCCCCGCCCCGTTGAGACGCCGGTTAGTCGGTTTCCCCCCCGCTGGGATTTTGTGAACCTCATTTGTGGGGACGTGAGTTTTTTTTCCAACAGTACGGTTACCAGTGTAATTAGAGTGTAAAACAACAATAATTTTTGCTATAGCTTGCCTAGGAAAAAAGTTTAATATTTCGAATATTTAATTTCAAAAATAGGTCTTTTTCATCGGGGCAAGGAGTTGTTCAAATCAAACCAAACTCGGTATGGAGTATCCCATGTGTACCTAGAGTCTAGAACAAAAAGAGTTTTTGCTATAGCTTGTCTAGAAAAAAAGTTCGTATTTTAATCGGAAATATCCAGTTATTCGCTTATTCTATTTTCAAAAATATAGAAATTTTATCGGGTCAAGTAGTTGTTCAAATCTAACCAAACTGGGTATGGAGTATACCATGGGCAAGTAGAGTCTAAAACAAAAAGAATTTTGGCTATAGCTTGCTTAGGAAAAAAGTTAGTTTTTCATACGTAATTTTGCAATTATTTCGAATAACTTGAGATAATTGAATTTTAAAAATTGGTCTATTTCGTCGGATCAAGGAGTTGTTCAAATCAAACCAAACCCGGTATGGAGTATCCCCTGTGTACCTAGATTCTAGAACAAAAAGAATTTTTGCTATAGCTTGCCTAGGAAAAAAGTTAGTTTTGCAATCGGAAATTTGCGAATATTTCGAATATTTAATTTCAAAAATAGGTCTTTTTCATCGGGTCAAGGAGTTGTTCAAATCAAACCAAACTGGGTATGGAGTATACAATGGGCAAGTAGAGTCTAAAACAAAAAGAATTTTTGCTTTAGCTTGCCTAGGAAAAAAGTTAGTTTTTCATACGGAAACTTGCGAATATTTCGAATATTTAATTTCAAAAATAGGTCTTTTTCATCGGGTCAAGGAGTTTTTCAAATCAAACCAAACTCGGTATGGAGTATCCCATGTGTACCTAGAGTCTAGAACAAAAAGAGTTTTTGCTATAGCTTGCCTAGCAAAAAAGTTTTACTATTATTCTAAGGTGAGGGCCTCGGGGCCGCTTGAGGTGCACCCCCCCCCCGCCCCGTTGAGACGCCGGTTAGTCGGTTCCCCCCCCCGCTGGGATTTTGTGAACCTCATTTGTGGGGACGTGAGTTTTTTTTCCAACAGTACGGTTACCAGTGTAATTAGAGTGTAAAACAACAATAATTTTTGCTATAGCTTGCCTAGGAAAAAAGTTTAATATTTCGAATATTTAATTTCAAAAATAGGTCTTTTTCATCGGGTCAAGGAGTTGTTCAAATCAAACCAAACTCGGTATGGAGTATCCCATGTGTACCTAGAGTCTAGAACAAAAAGAGTTTTTGCTATAGCTTGTCTAGAAAAAAAGTTCGTATTTTAATCGGAAATATCCAGTTATTCGCTTATTCTATTTTCAAAAATATAGAAATTTTATCGGGTCAAGTAGTTGTTCAAATCTAACCAAACTGGGTATGGAGTATACCATGGGCAAGTAGAGTCTAAAACAAAAAGAATTTTGGCTATAGCTTGCTTAGGAAAAAAGTTAGTTTTTCATACGGAATTTTGCAATTATTTCGAATAACTTGAGATAATTGAATTTTAAAAATTGGTCTATTTCGTCGGATCAAGGAGTTGTTCAAATCAAACCAAACCCGGTATGGAGTATCCCCTGTGTACCTAGATTCTAGAACAAAAAGAATTTTTGCTATAGCTTGCCTAGGAAAAAAGTTAGTTTTGCAATCGGAAATTTGCGAATATTTCGAATATTTAATTTCAAAAATAGGTCTTTTTCATCGGGTCAAGGAGTTGTTCAAATCAAACCAAACTGGGTATGGAGTATACCATGGGCAAGTAGAGTTTAAAACAAAAAGAATTTTTGCTATAGCTTGCCTTGGAAAAAAGTTAGTTTTTCATACGGAAACTTGCGAATATTTCGAATATTTAATTTCAAAAATAGGTCTTTTTCATCGGGTCAAGGAGTTGTTCAAATCAAACCAAACTGGGTATGGAGTATACCATGGGCAAGTAGAGTCTAAAACAAAAAGAATTTTGGCTATAGCTTGCCTAGGAAAAAAGTTCGTATTTCAATCGGAAATATCGACATATTCGTTTTTATTCGCTTACTCTATTTTCAAAACAATAGAAGTTTTATCGCGTCAAGGAGTTGTTCAAATCAAACCAAACCCGGTATGGAGTATTCCCTGTGTACCTAGAGTCTAGAACAAAAAGAATTTTTGCTATAGCCTGCCTAGGAAAAAAGTTAGTTTTGCAATCGGAAACTTGCGAATATTTCGAATATTTAATTTCAAAAATAGGTCTTTTTCATCGGGTCAAGGAGTTGTTCAAATCAAACCAAACTGGGTATGGAGTATACCATGGGCAAGTAGAGTCTAAAACAAAAAGAATTTTTGCTATAGCTTGCCTAGGAAAAAAGTTAGTTTTTCATACGGAAACTTGCGAATATTTCGAATATTTAATTTCAAAAATAGGTCTTTTTCATCGGGTCAAGGAGTTGTTCAAATCAAACCAAACTGGGTATGGAGTATACCATGGGCAAGTAGAGTCTAAAACAAAAAGAATTTTTGCTATAGCTTGCCTAGGAAAAAAGTTAGTTTTGCAATCGGAAACTTGCGAATATTTCGAATATTTAATTTCAAAAATAGGTCTTTTTCATCGGATCAAGGAGTTGTTCAAATCAAACCAAACTTGGTATGGAGTATACCATGGGCAAGTAGAGTCTAAAACAAAAAAAATTTTTGCTATAGCTTGCCTAGGAAAAAAGTTAGTTTTGCAATCGGAAATTTGCGAATATTTCGAATATTTAATTTCAAAAATAGGTCTTTTTCATCGGTTCAAGGAGTTGTTCAAATCAAACCGAACTCGGTATGGAGTATCCCATGTGTACCTAGAGTCTAGAACAAAAAGAGTTTTTGCTATAGCTTGCCTAGGAAAAAAGTTAGTTTTTCATACGGAATTTTGCAATTATTTCGAATAACTTGAGATTATTGAATTTTAAAAATTGGTCTATTTCGTCGGATCAAGGAGTTGTTCAAATCAAACAAACCCGGTATGGAGTATCCCCTGTGTACCTAGAGTCTAGAACAAAATGAATTTTTGCTATAGCCTGCCTAGGAAAAAAGTTAGTTTTGCAATCGGAAATTTGCGAATATTTCGAATATTTAATTTCAAAAATAGGTCTTTTTCATCGGGTCAAGGAATTGTTCAAATCAAACCAAACTCGGTATGGAGTATGGCATGTGTACCTAGAGACTAGAACAAAAAGAGTTTTTGCTATAGCTTGTCTAGAAGAAAAGTTCGTATTTCAATCGGAAATATCCAGTTATTCGCTTATTCTATTTTCAAAAATATAGAAATTTTATCGGGTCAAGGAGTTGTTCAAATCTAACCAAACTGGGTATGGAGTATACCATGGGTATCTAGATGGTAAAACAAAAAGAATTGTTGCTATAGCTTGCCTAGGAAAAAAAGTTAGTTTTGCAATCGGAAATATCGAGTTATTCGGTTATTCTATTTTAAAAAATATAGAAATTTTATCGGGTCAAGGAGTTGTTCAAATCAAACCAAACTCGTTATGGAGTATTCCATGTGTACCTAGAGTCTAGAACAAAAAGAATTTTTGCTATAGCTTGCCTAGGAAAAAAGTTCATATTTCAATCCGAAATATCCAGTTATTAGCTTATTTTATTTTCAAAAATATAGAAATTTTATCGGGTCAAGAAGTTGTTCAAATCAAACCAAACCCGGCTTGGAGTATCTTAGGTCTACTTAGAGTGTAAAACAGAAGAAATTTTTGGTAAAGCTTGCCTAGGAAAAAAGTTAATTTTTCATACGGAAATTTGCGATTAATTCGAATAGTTGATTTTAAATAATTTTAAAAAATAGGTCTTTTTGATTAGGTCTTAGAGTTGTCCAAAGTGAACCAAACTCGGTATGGAGTTTTCCATGGGTATCTAGATGGTAAAACAAAAAGAATTGTTGCTATAGCTTGCCTAGGAAAACAGTTAGTTTTGCAATCGGAAATATCGAGTTATTCGCTTATTCTATTTTCAAAAATATAGAAATTTTATCGGGTCAAGGAGTTGATCAAATCAAACCAAACTCTTCATGGAGTATCCAATGTGTACCTAGAGTCTAGAACAAAAAGAATTTTTGCTATAGCTTGCCTAGGAAAAAAGTTAGTTTTGCAATCAGAAATATCGAGTTATTCGCTTATTTTATTTTCAAAAATATAGAAACTTTATCGGGTCAAGGAGTTGTTCAAATCTAACCAAACTGGGTATGGAGTATACCATGGGTATCTAGATGGTAAAACAAAAAGAATTGTTGCTATAGCTTGCCTAGGAAAAAAGTTAGTTTTGCAATCGGAAATATCGAGTTATTCGGTTATTCTATTTTAAAAAATATAGAAATTTTATCGGGTCAAGGAGTTGTTCAAATCAAACCAAACTCGTTATGGAGTATTCCATGTGTACCTAGAGTCTAGAACAAAAAGAATTTTTGCTATAGCTTGCCTAGGAAAAAAGTTCATATTTCAATCCGAAATATCCAGTTATTAGCTTATTTTATTTTCAAAAATATAGAAATTTTATCGGGTCAAGAAGTTGTTCAAATCAAACCAAACCCGGCGTGGAGTATCTTAGGTCTACTTAGAGTGTAAAACAGAAGAAATTTTTGGTAAAGCTTGCCTAGGAAAAAAGTTAATTTTTCATACGGAAATTTGCGATTAATTCGAATAGTTGATTTTAAATAATTTTAAAAAATAGGTCTTTTTGATTAGGTCTTAGAGTTGTCCAAAGTGAACCAAACTCGGTATGGAGTTTTCCATGGGTATCTAGATGGTAAAACAAAAAGAATTGTTGCTATAGCTTGCCTAGGAAAACAGTTAGTTTTGCAATCGGAAATATCGAGTTATTCGCTTATTCTATTTTCAAAAATATAGAAATTTTATCGGGTCAAGGAGTTGATCAAATCAAACCAAACTCTTTATGGAGTATCCCATGTGTACCTAGAGTCTAGAACAAAAAGAATTTTTGCTATAGCTTGCCTAGGAAAAAAGTTAGTTTTGCAATCGGAAATATCGAGTTATTCGCTTATTTTATTTTCAAAAATATAGAAATTTTATCGGGTCAAGGAGTTGTTCAAATCAAACCAAATCCGGTGTGGAGTATCTTAGGTCTACTTAAAGTGTAAAACAGAAGAAAATTTTGGTAAAGCTTGCCTAGGAAAAAAGTTAATTTTTCATACGGAAATTTGCGATTAATTCGAATAGTTGATTTTAAATAATTTTAAAAAATAGGTCTTTTTGATTAGGTCTTAGAGTTGTCCAAAGTGAACCAAACTCGGTATGGAGTTTTCCATGGGTATCTAGATGGTAAAACAAAAAGAATTGTTGCTATAGCTTGCCTAGGAAAAAAGTTAGTTTTGCAATCGGAAATATCGAGTTATTCGCTTATTCTATTTTCAAAAATATAGAAATTTTATCGGGTCAAGGAGTTGTTCAAATCAAACCAAACTCGGTATGGAGTATCCCATGTGTACCTAGAGTCTAGAACAAAAAGATTTTTTGGTATAGCTTGCCTAGGAAAAAAGTTAGTTTTTCATATGGAATTTTGCAATTATTTCGAATAACTTGAGATTATTGAATTTTATAAATTGGTCTTTTTCATCGGGTCAAGGAGTTGTTCAAATCAAACCCAACTCGTTATGGAGTATCCTCTGTGTATTCAGAGTCTAGAACAAAAATAGTTTTTGCTATAGCTTGCCTGAGAAAAAAGTTAGTTATTCATACGGAATTTTGCAATTATTTCGAATAACTTGAGATTATTGAATTTAAAAAATAGGCCGTTTTCATTGGGTCAAGGACTTGTCCAAATTGTACCAAACTTGGTATGGAGTATCCACTGTGTATGTAGAGTCTAAAACAAAAAAAAATTTTGGCATAGCTTGCCTAGGAAAAAGTTAGCTTTTCATACGGAAATTTGCAATTTTTCAAATTAGATTATTGAATTTCAAAAAATATGTCTTTTTCGGAAATTTCGACTTCGACTTTTTCGCTTTTATTTTTTCAAAGAGAAACTTTACTGGATCAAAGAGTTGTTGAAAGTGAACCGAATTGTTATCCCAGAATACCAGTAGTGTGTAGGTTGTATAATAGAAAGAATGATCCGCCCAGCGTTCCTAGAAGAAAGTTATTATTTCACTCATTGCTTATTTTGTTTTCCAAACTAGTTATTTTTTATCTGGTGAAGAGTTTTTACACTTTCTCAAATACTTTTCAGTGAACATGTTGCAACAAACAACTATTGTTGTCAGGCAAAATGAAATTATTGCAGAAAGACCTCGTGCATCAAACTTGCGTCAAATTGAGGGGATAGTTCAGGACAGTAGTTTGGAAGAGCAAGTAAAAGAACTAAAGGCTAAAGTAGAAGATCTTACGAGGCGCGTAAGACAACTCGAGCAAGCTGCCATTGAAACTGTCGATCTTACTGGAGACGACAGTTTTAACACAACTGTCTCTGTTCATTCCGAAGATATGAGTCCTGTGGAAAATGGCTTTTGAAGGTCAATTTCTCTAAATTCAAGTAGATCAGACATATAATTTTTGTTTTGTTGTGAACGTGGCTTATTCTTGCCTTGATGTTGTTTGTTATCATTGGTTGATTTAGCTAAAGTCATTAGTCTATGTTAGATTTTTTCAGAAGCACTTACATCCAGACAATTTTCAAATCAATTTTATTCTGATATAAACTCGTTTTTCCTGGCCTCACTTTTCGATATAATCCGCCCTGAAGTTTGTTTTATTCTGTTTAACGCTGATTTTGACTTTTTCAGATCATTGAAATGACTTCTCTGAATTGTTCGTTCGTGTGGTTGGTAATGTCAGCAAACAAAGATGATGCTAGGATAATTGACAAAAATTCGTCGTTGTGGGGCTCACTATCATATTATGAGAAATTGAGGAAATCAGAAGGGACAGTAGTAAACCTTCTCATAGGTGGCGCTAAAGTTCCCTATATAGTAGTAAAGCAAGGGATGGCAAACTTTGTTAAGGAATTGGAGAATTTGAAAAAAGATCTGTCTATTCAACCTACCTCAGCGAACGTGAATCTTATGGAATCTAGTGATGCCACTTCTCAGCAAGAGAGAGCTGAATTGTTACCGCAACCGCACTTGTCCTCATCGTCATCCCAGCTGCCCCTGAATGATGACACAGTTTCCGTAACGGTAATTTTAATGTCATTTAAAATTATTCTAAAGATTTGGTTATTATCGTCGTAATTTAGTTACTATCGTGTTCTATTGTGGTTTTAAAATGAGCGCAAATGTTTTAATCAGTGCAGGTCTTTCATTTTTTGTTTGTTTTATTTACCATCAATTTCTGTTCGATTTAGTGCTGCCAGGATCATCGTGCAATTGCAGAAGTACTCTTACAAAACGAAAAACGTTTTTATGAGGTCGTGGATATGATGCAGAAGTCCTCGAACCAGTCATCTGAGGAATTTGTGAACCTGAAGCAAAGTGTGGCCACTATTGTAAGGCAGATTTCAAGTTTTAAGTATGAGTTCGCATTTCTGATTCTCAGTGTTTTTGTTTTCACTAGGTGAACGACGTTTTTCATTCCATTGATGTAACCGAAAGTGTTCCTGACAAAAACGAGGATTCGGATGAAGAAATTGCGGCTGAGGACGCCGATGAAACGAATTTGTTTCTTGCTGTAGAGAGGAATCCACCGGTTCAGTACGGATTAAATGGTCAAAATTTGGACTAGGTGTAAAATGGCCATTTACCCTCACAATATGGAACTGCTCTTAGAAAATGGATTTATGGAGTTAATGGACTGGCATTTGAAATGATCATGCCTGCAAAACATACTAAAGAAGGTCGAAAATGTGCTTCAAAGGAATCCATGCTAACGTTCTTCCGTGAGATTTTACAAATATTTTAAAATTACTTTTTCCTGATCTTAGGCATCCTAAATATAAGTTATGCAACCTATTAGTCAACATGTCTTTGCACTTATGAATGGAAAATCTGACCACTAGTTTTTTTTATATTTGCCTAATATAACCTGTACAAACCCATAGTTTACATATTTTCTCTATGTTGTTGAAATGCTATTTTAAATTTTAGGAGCTGTTGAAAGAAAGTTCCCAAGAGACAAGTATCCAAAAGCAAAACTGCAAGCAAAGAACGCTGCTAATAGAACAGGGCTCAATGCTAGACAGCGGGTGCTGGGGACGGGCAAATACAGTGAGGCTGGTAAAGCTGAGAGAAATAAATCTCAGAAAGCAAAAAGAGTTCAAGGAAAGGATGCAAGTGCAGGGAACCAAGATTAGCTTGCATGTGATGATTTTTGACTTTGCTTGATGCCTGATTGCAGCCTAAATTGTAGCTTCATTATGTGAACGTTTTTGTTTTATATAGATTTAGATTTTGTATTCATATTGTCACTTGTGAAAGTACTCCATTAGAAGCATGTCTTTGAAATTCCAGTTTTGTTTAAGTTTTGTATCAGATTTTTTTTGTCTTTCTGTAGTTGATTCTTGTGCAGAGTTTTTGTCTCTTTCCTAAACCATTTCATGAAAAATCACAGCAAAGGCGTGGTAGTTCCAGATTAACATTTTTAGTTCTTGTCAAAATTTTGGTTTTCATGGTGTTAAAATTGTTAACAAAATTAATTTTTTCTCCGATCAAATTAAAACGGAATTTGTTTTTTTTTTCAGAACCATGTCTCAGACCAGAAAGTCAAATACCGGAAAGTCATCATCTGGCCGTCCTATTAAAGGCACACAATTCAAAACTGATCCTGAGACAGTTGTTGAAAGATCTTTGCAAGAAGAGAACAGAGATACGAAGTTCCTCTTCTATTATTCGCAAGCTTTATTCTCTTGCTATCTGAACGCTGATAACTGGCCAGCCAAGACAACCACTGATTTCAAACTGTCTTTGAAGGCCGGACAAAGGACTGACATCTGGCATCGATCCAAGCCGCAGAATTGTATCTTCTTGGGAAAGGGGCCATCAAAACTCGTGTCTGAGCACCAAAAACAGACAATGGACAGACTGAAAAGAGGGCTTCCCGCAACTCACGTACCGACTCAGGTTCAAAAGAGTGCAGCTGCTTTGCCTTCGAATACCGCAGATGGCGCTCGTGAAACGGCCACGGCAACACAAAGTTCGGGAAAACAGAAGGCTTCGAAGCCATGTAGAGCTCTACTGTTTGACGATTCACCAACTGGTGTCAGCAACGAACCTGAGCCGACTGCAACGCAAGAAGAATCTAGGACACAGTGCAGTGAAGTGTGCGACAACTTCAAAAAGTTTTTGGTGGGACACGAGTAGAGAATGGTCCGCTCTAAAGCAATTGCTGACGTCCTCAAAAACAACGCAGACAAAAGGAGACGCAAGGCTGTGAAGGAGATAGAAGAACTAGTAAGATAGCTTTTTCTTTCTGATCAGAATTCTTTATGGTGTATATAAATAGTAACATAAACTAGTTTTGATATGTTTTCATTCAGTGGAATTTGTTCTGATTCGATCTGTTTTTTGAAAGGTTTATTGTTCATTAAGGTAGAAGACCTCCGCGAAGCCAGATCCCTGACTCTGAAAGGATTTCAAAGTGTTGACGAAAACCCAACCTTGCTGGCATTATACCCTACCAAATTGGTTGAGCATAATGGAGTTGATCTAAACAAAAGCATCAAAGCTGGCCCACATCCCTCGACACTCGGTAGAAATTTGAGGAGGACATTGTTTGGAGAGGACGGACTGACCGAAGATATGATAGAAAGTGAGAATTCCCCCCCAATCGCAAAGAAGCGAAAACAGAGCTCTGCATGCTTTTCAGAGGTAAAGGATTTGTACCCTTAATTTTTTTTTACAATAATCCAGTTTTCGCGATTAGATAACCTCCATCCATTGAAAGATTTTTTGCAACTTCTGTCACACATTAATTTTTTTAAATCTAGTGGAGCAAAAATACCCTCTGACCCCCGAATGGCATACAAGAAAGCGAAAATGGCAGCTAATCAAGCAGGTTTGGAGAGAAAAAGTTTTTTGAATCGAAAAGACAATCTGGTAGCAGATGAATCTGAACAGAGGATGGAAGATGAAGATAATGAATTAGACGTCGTCTGCAGTTAATTACTACGTTATCTACTCCAATTTTTAAAGCAGAAAAACTTTGTCTGTAGACATTTAGCGTTTATGTTCTTACCTTGTTTGCTCCTTTATTTCAAGTATACTCATTTCCTTAAATCCTGTACATTTTGTTTCAATGGTTTTACTCTTCAAATGAATTTTTGATACGATGTGATCTATCTTGCATTATGTTATTTGATCTCATCTTTGAGTGGAGTGAAATAGGGGTTTAAAGTTTCGTTTGATTTAGCTTTCTGGTTGTTTATCTTTTGATTTACTTGTTTAAAGTTTTCATGTGTTTTGGATATTAGCTGTACTTTTTCAGTTGATGTGCAAATTTTTTGATAGAGAAATCAGAGAGTTGTTTATATAGATTTACTTGTTTAAACTGTTCATGTGTTTCGGATATTAGATGTATCTGTTCAGGCGATGTGCTAATTTTCTGGATAAAGAAATCAGAGAGTTGTTTATTGATATACCTGTTCAAAGTATTTATGAATTTTGGATATTAGATTTACTTTTTCAGTTGATGTGCTGATTTTTTGATAGAGAAATCAGAGTTGTATATATTGATTTAATTGTTTAAAGTATATGTGTTTCGGATATTAGATGTTATTCTACAGGTGATGTGCTAATCTTTTGGATAAAGAAATCAGAGAGCTGTTTATATTTATATACCTGTTCAAAGTATTTATGAATTTTGGATATTAGATTTACTGTTTCAGTTGATGTGCTGATTTTTTGATAGGAGAAATCAACGAGTATCTAATTGAGAGTTTTATCGAGTGTTTTTCTAGCAGTTTTCAATCATAATGTGTTCTTATTTTGGTTTTGTCGCCAGTTACTCAGCTGAAATGTTTCTCTTATAACGGTTCCTATTAAGGGTGACTCAACGCAAATTTTAATTTTAGTGTTTTTAAGATATGGACTTTTGTGAAAAATTTTGCCTAGTCGAAGACGCTGTGTCAAAGCGCTTTATCAGTGATACTGTTGTGGTTCCACATGCATTGACATCAATGATTTCCGAGGAAGACTTCTGCCGTCTCCAAGCATCTGACTGTCAGTTCTTGAAACTATACAACGATATGATATGTATTTATAGGGCGGCATACGAGGCTGGCTTCCGTATTGAACCAGATAGCTTTGGTGGGTTCTGCCTGGTTAATAGAAGTGGTCGCACTATCAAATCTGGAGTTATTGATAGCACTGTAGGACTACTTGCCAAAAAACCACCGAATCGTGAAATTGATGAATGGTCGATAATGGAAGGGGAAAGACTTATGGTTAGGTAGCTGGGTGGGTAAACCATTACTGTCGACCAAATTGCGACTATTACATGAGTGGAGGTTTTAATGGAAGGCCTTGTGTTCGACTTCGAGCACTTCAGAAAATTCCAGACGGTTCCCAGTTGATGGCATTTTACAGTTCAAACAATTTTGGTGAAGATAATGTTGACTGCCTCTGTGGACATAACGATTTGCATGGCCTGAAAGTCAATGATGTTGAAACTGTTACTTTGTGTTGCAGTCAAATCTCGGAAAGCAAGAAACGAAGACGCGTCCTAACACGAATCAAAATTCAAGAGCGTTCTACTGTTTTAGAGGGTTTCATCAACTTTTATGACGAATGTTCAAATTTAAGCAGTACCTCCTTGGAAAGCAGCCTTGAAATAAATTTTCCCGTCAATATTGGGGAACAAATACCAGGAATTGTCGTTTCTGAACCTGAGTTTGAACAACTCTCAGATATTGCTGTGTGTGATACGGATTTGTTTGAAAGTGAAGTTGACGCGAGTGCTGCTCTGATCAGGAACAGCAGCTCATCCTCTGGTTCAAGCGAAAAATATAGCTTTAATTTTAATCAACGAAGCTCTCAACCGTTAAATCACGTGAATAACGTCTTTCCAGTTAATTTAGCAGCGTCGTTGATTGCTTTGGTGGCAAAACATAATGGGTCAGATGCTCTGCTTAATGATTTGCTGAAGCGCGATCAAGCCCTTTTTGGCTATTCTGCTCTTACGCCATGGTCAGTAAGGAGCCAATTTCAAGAAGTATTTCAGCAATATCAATCGAGCAAGAAGGTTTCTCCAAATGGTGAACTGATTTTATTGAATTTTCGATTCTTGTTGATGGACATAGTTATTAAGTCTCTTCCCGATATATTATTGTACGCAAGGAGCAAAGATGTTAATGCAGATATTCTGTTACCTGAGTTGAAAATTACTGATGGAAAAGTGTCAATAAGGCTGCTTGTAAATACAGACGGTGCTGTTGTTTCTAAGTCACCGGTGTTATCCGCTTGGCCACTATTTTTTAGCTATTGCTGACCTTCCACCGAGAAAAAGACAAGCTTTTGAGAATATAATGCTCGGTTCTCTCTTTGTTGGCTCAGGGTATCCTGATTTTGATTGTATTTTTGCTCACATTAAAAAAGAGTTGTCTGTGATTGAGTATATTGACTTTGAAGGACAAAAGTTAGCCGTTTCTTTTAAACCGATCCTGTTGATTGCTGACTTGATAGCAAAAGCTAAGGTGCTGAAAATGAAGCAATGTAACGGCTACTACGGTTGCACTCTCTGTACGCAAAGGGGAACCCACTATGCTGGTGCCCATCAATACCCTCATGACCAACCAATTGTTATGAGGTCGGCTGATTCGCATTTGATCAATATTCGTGAATTAGTAAGCAGAAGCATAGAGAAGATGAAATCTAAGCATGGTCCTGAAAATGATTGCGAGATGCGAACGCAAGGTGTGAAAGGAAGGAGCGAAATTCTTTCACTCATTCCAAATCAGCCGCTGAGCTCGCCAGTTGACCCGATGCATCAACTGTTTTTAGGTGTCTCGAAAGAATTGTTTCTTTTTTTCTACGATAAGATGCATTCTGCTGAAAAACGTGAACTGAACGAATTTATTTCATCGCTCAAGCTCCCACATGAGTTTAAAAACTCTGTGCAATCTTTAGATGCGCTGCATACCTTCAAAGCTAAAGAACTCAAGTTTGTACTCTTTTATTTGTCACCGGTTGCTTTTCCTGCCTTCTTTCATGGTGAAGACAGAGTTAGTGACGAAATTGATCTTAAAAAGCTGGTCTTTGCAACCCGCAGCTTGTTCGATACAATCGCAAACGCCGATTTTTGCGACAGACTTTTGAATGAGTTCTGCCGTAGCATGGCTGAAAAAACGGAGAAAATGGAATCAATAAACTTCCATTTCTTAAGGCACTTGGGATGGCAGGCCAAGAATATCGGACCTCTGTTCACCGCATCGGCCTCAATGTTTGAATCGGGAAACCGCCTTTTAATTGCATGGAGTTGACAGGAACTGTAAATCAGTGCCAATTGATGACTTCGAGATTTTTCCGTGCAAAGTTTGTTTTGAAAATGGAGTTGAGGGAGGACTGTTTGAGCTCAGCGATAAAAGATTTCCGGGGAAATAAGAAGATCGAAGAAGTCTTTGCTTTTGTTGACAGCCCAGAAATTAAAAAATTTCAGGAAGTTCATCCAGATGCAGAGCTCTTTTGCCGAACATCTCACAAGTTTTACCTCGGTTCCGCATCATATGGTCGCGGCTCAGATGCCGACAACTACGTTGCTGCCAAATTGGGAGATGTTTTTATTGGCGAAATACTTTTCTTTTACAAAAAAGACAGCTCAACACATTGCGTTCTTCAGAAATTTGAGGTAGTCAGGAGAATTAAATTGGTGAAAACTAATTTTGAGACAGATCTTCCATTCGGATTTGTTGTTGGTGACCCGAAGGAGACCATTGAAATTCCTATAAATGCTATAAAGAGCAAATTGTTTGGTTTTCAGTTCAAAAATATCGTGTATATGATTACAATGTTGAAACATTACGAGCACAATTAATTCATCCGCTTGAAAAAGGTTGACTTTGACTGCTTGCATTTGTTATAGCCTTTTTCTTAATTTTTGTACGGTTTTTGATGTTCATATAAAGCATTCGAATTTGTTTACATTAATTAGTATAGTTTTCCTAAAGATTTAGTCTGAAATTTGAAACTTATCGATAAAGTTTTTTTACATTCGAGTTACATAACATAAACATATACATTTTTGTATACAATTTAGACAATTTCTATACAATTTTTTTAAGCTGTTCTGCAGATGTTAGAAAACTTAACAATGGTTTCTTTTTGTCTGTATGTATGTATGTATGTATGTATATGTATGTGTATGTATGTATGTATGTATGTATGTATCTAAAACAAAGAATTTTCGCTATAGCTTGCCTAGGAAAAAAGTTAGTATTTCATACGGAAATTTGCAATTATTTCGAATAACTTGAGATTATTAAATTTTAAAAATAGGCCGTTTTCATTGGGTCAAGGACTTGTCCAAATTGTACCAAACTCGGTATGGATTATCCCCTGTCTAATTAGAGTGTAAAAAAAAAGAATTTTTGCAATAGCTTGCCTAGGAAAGTTAGCTTTTTATACGGAAGTTTTCGAATATTTCGAACATTTAATTTCATAAATAGGCCGTTTTCATCGGGTCAAGGACTTGTCCAAATTGTACCAAACTGTATGGAGTATCCCCAGTGTATTTAGAGTGTAAAGCATAAAGAATTCTTGCTGTAGCTTGCCTAGGAAAAAATTTAGTTTTGCAATCGGAAATATCGAGTTATTCGCTTATTCTATTTTCAAAAATATAGAAGTTTTATCGGGTCAAGGAGTTGTTCAAATGGAATCAAACTCGGTGTGGAGTATCTTAGGTCTACTTAGAGTGTAAAACAGAAGAAATTTTTGGTAAAGCTTGCCTAGGAAAAAGTTAGTTTTTCATACGGAATTTTGCAATTATTTCGAATAACTTGAGATTATTGAATTTTAAAAATTGGTCTATTTCGACGGATCAAGGAGTTGTTCAAATCAAACCAAACCCGGTATGGAGTATCCCCTGTGTACCTAGAGTCTAGAACAAAAAGATTTTTTGCTATAGCTTGTCTAGAAAAAAGTTCGTATTTCAATCGGAAATATCCAGTTATTCGCTTATTCTATTTTCAGAAATATAGAAATTTTATCGGGTCAAGGAGTTGTTCAAATCAAACCAAACTCGGTATGGAGTATCCCATGTGTACCTAGAGTCTAAAGCAAAAAGAATTTTTGCTATTACTTGCCTAGGAAAAAAGTTAGTTTTTCATACGGAAATTTTCGAATTTCGCAAATAACGAATTTTAAAAATAGGTCTTTTTCATCGGGTCAAGGAGTTGTTCAAATCAAACCGAACTCGGTATAGAGTATTCCGTGTGTACCTAGAGTCGAAAGCAAAAAGAATTTTTGCTATTACTTGCCTAGGAAAAAAGTTAGTTTTTCATACGGAAATTTGCGAATTTCGCAAATAACGAATTTTAAAAATAGGTCTTTTTCATCGGGTCAAGGAGTTGTTCAAATCAAACCAAACTCGATATAGAGTATCCCGTGTGTACCTAGAGTCTAAGGCAAAAAGAATTTTTGTCATAGCTTGCCTAAGAAAAAAGTTAGTTTTTCATACGGAAATTTGCGATTAATTCGAATAGTTAATTTTAAATAATTTTAAAAAATAGGTCTTTTTGATTAGGTCTTAGAGTTGTCCAAAGTGAACCAAACTCGGTATGGAGTATTCCATGGGTATTTAGATGGTAAAACAAAAAGAATTTTTGGTATAGCTTGCCTAAGAAAAAAGTTAGTTTTTCATACGGAAATTTGCGATTATTTCGAATAAAGAATTTTGAAAATAGGTCTTTTTCATCGGGTCAAGGAGTTGTTCAAATCAAACCAAACTCGGTATAGAGTATCCCGTGTGTACCTAGATTCTAAAGGAAAAAGAATTTTTGTCATAGCTTGCCTAGAAAAAGTTAGTTTTTCATACGGAAATTTGCGATTATTTCGAATAAAGAATTTTAAAAATAGGTCTTTTTCATCGGGTCAAGGAGTTGTTCAAATCAAACCAAACTCGGTATAGTGTATCCCGTGTGTACCTAGAGTCTAAAGCAAAAAGAATTTTTGTCATAGCTTGCCTAGGAAAAAAGTTAGTTTTTCATACGGAAATTTGCGATTAATTCGAATAGTTAATTTTAAATAATTTTAAAAAATAGGTCTTTTTGATTAGGTCTTAGAGTTGTCCAAAGTGAACCAAACTCGGTATCGAGTTTTCCATGGGTATCTAGATGGTAAAACAAAAAGAATTTTTGGTATAGCTTGCCTAGCAAAAAAGTCTATTTCAGTCTTACTATTATTCTAAGGTGAGGGCCTCGGGCCCGCTTGAGGTGCACCCCCCCTGCCCCGTTGAGACGCCGGTTAGTCGGTTTCCCCCCCGCTGGGATTTTGTGCACCTCATTTGTGGGGACGTGAGTTTTTTCCGACAGTACGGTTACCAGCATCAGACGGTTATCATCCAGAACAGACCTCTGATCAGACTACCCCCAGACAGAAGTGACCTCTGATCATACTATTGTGCGCTCGAAAGGGGCCGATCATCATACCATTCCCATCCGGAAGCGACCTCTGATCATACCATTCCCATCCGCAAGTGACCCCTGATCATACTATACCCATCCGGAAGCGACCTCTGATCATACTATTGTGCGCTCGAAAGGGGCCTATGATCATACCATTCCCATCCGGAAGTGACCCTTGATCATACTATTCCCATCCGCAAGCGACCTCTGATCATACAATTCCCATCCGGAAGCGACCTCTGATCATACCATTCCCATCCGGAAGCGACCTCTGATCATACCATCCCCATCCGGAAGTGACCCCTGATCATACTATTCCCATCCGGAAGCGACCTCTGATCATACAATTCCCATCCGGAAGTGACCTCTGATCATACCATTCCAATCCGCAATTGACCCCTGATCAGACTATTCCCATCCGGAACCAAAACCCAGACCCTGTAATTATGGTCTAGGAACACACCGTGTGCGTTGAACTTCGGATGATCAGAGGTCACTTCCGGATGGCACCTCAACCTGGGACCCAAAGACCCAAAGAGAGAAATCTTTATTTCATTTGTTCGCCCTCCCAATCCACAAATCTGTGCACTAAATGACCTTTGAAAATGAGAATTAGGAATGAGAATTCAGTATGTCTGCTTTTGAAGCTGATAACCAGATATAAGTCAAATTTAAAAGGAGCCCCTCCATATGAAGGAACGAGTAAAAACTATTGAAACTTTGAAGTTAATCTTTGTGTATTTAGTCATACAAATTTGCGAATCAAATGTCACATGAGTTAACTCTTACTTTATCGTTGTTTTTCATGCAAACAATTTGGTAATTTTAATCTGGATTGTTCAGTATTTGCTATTATTTGTTGTTATGCAATCATTCCACTGTTATTTGGCTTCTGCAGGTTCTTTTAAAGATAAATGTTATGGTTTAGAAAAAAATCAAGAAATTAGAAGTTTTCTCTAATAAAGTTTGAAAGAACGAACGAAGAAGTTTCCTGACGATCTCTACTGTTGTGTCCATGCATTATGGCCACCAAACTGAACTCGACGCTAATTTTGTTTTGGCGCTATCATTACCTTATTGGCCAATCAATCAGATGTCAGAAGTAAATTCTCGCACACAAAAACCTGATTCTAACATCCACAAACCTCCAACTATTAAACTCGATTGTATCAAGGCCAATTATAATTCTCATGAAAAATTGATGAAAACTGAAAAAAAACGTCTGGGATTCGGAACTATGGCTTATTTACCAGTCAATCAAGTTAAATATTTTTTAGCTAATCTTAAATATTCTGTATATTTCTGCATAGATAAGTACTTTAAATGAGCTAAATTTTCAGTTCCAATTGAAATTAAAATTTATCTTATTGAATTGTTTTGACCCGTGTTATCGACCACGACCATGCTGTCTAGACCACCAGCAGTCAGAATAATTCTGGAGCCATAGAACGCAGAGCAGCTACTGCGTGGATTGTGTTTGGTGGCAAAATGTCGGACAGAGAAGAAAGAGGACAAGATTAACCCCGATGGTACTAAAGCTGACCTATAGGTAACCAATCTCTTTCATGGTACGCGCGGCTACGATACAATTCTTCAACTTAGGCCCAGGAATTTGATGGGCACATATAATCCTTGATATATAGTTTTTGATAGAGGTATAAAGACATTAGATTGGCAATTTAATGGCAATTTAAAAATATTTTTCTCCAAAGAGAGTAGTAACGGCAGAAAAGGCTAAATTTCGGTCCGTAACACAGGTGTAGGAGAGCCAGACGACAAATTCTTAACACTTCCCAGTGATGAAGCACGCTGTTATGACTTTGAAAAACTCGAAACAGCTGCCAAACCCGAAAATTTTTTGGTGAAATCAATGTTTTCCTCAGGATTGCGGGACCCTGAATCAAAACTTACGGCTACTGGACGGTATTAAAGCTTAACCAGCAATGTTAATAAATGAAATAACCGAGAGCTTACACTTTAGGGCAATGGCTTTCGCAAGCTCTATCAGGTAATAAGCCCCTTATTGTGAAAATGACTACAACTTCAAAAAGACCTTTCAAAAACCAAACGAATAACTTTCAGATAAAAAAGCAACAATCTGTAGACTAGGCGTGGAGGTAATCCACATTCTGGTAGGCCTTGTTCAGCTCTAATTAACAAATGCAACAGCCGGGAAAAAAGAACACTTCCAATAAAATTGTAGAAGCAAACAACAACGAAACTCATAAGTACGTTAAACAGAAAAATCTTTTTGAAAAAAAAATTCTTCACCGCAAGCATCTCCAGCATCGGAGCTGGGATTACTTCAAGCTAAAGAACAAATCTTTATCATGTCTTCAACCTGGGAAAATATCTCAAATTGTGCCTGCAAAATAAAATTGCAGGTAGACACAGGTGCAGAGAGAACAGTGATATCATCACAAATACGGACTCGACTTGGTAACGCGCAATGGGATGGTAGAACAAGACTTCTCGAAACTTATGATGGTAATCAATTAACGCTTCTGGGATCCTTTACTTATGATGTTCTTGTGTGGAACGGAAGTAGGCACACACAAAATCCACTAGCAGTTATGCAGTATGTTAACGAATTTGGGCTACTTGAAAGAGACCTTCTGCCCAAGCACGGTGTAGCTAACCTTACAACCGAACGCTTTACTGCTGTGAAGGGTTACAAAACCCAATTAATGTTAATACCAGGATAACAGCCAATGGTCTGCAAAGCCTCGAAAATACTTCTACCTCCTCAAGACAAGGTCAAAGAGAAGCTGGAAGAGATAGTCAAACAGGGCATTTGGGAGCCTCTGCAGCCAGGAGGAACCACGAATGTATCACCCGTTGTGTGACAGAGAAGGAAGAGCGCTGAACTGAGACTATGTAGAGTTAAAAGTGCATAACAGTGACAAAGTCATCGACGAGGACTACCCAATACCAGATATGGCGACAAATTTTCATAATTTTTTTGTGGCCCGCATACTTTGGAAAATAGACGTTTCAGACGCTTACCATCAAACAAAAGAAGAAGATCCAAAAAACATATGCATAATCAACAAATCTCAGGGACTGTTCAAGATGTACCGACTACCTCAGGGATTAAAAAACTCTTCTGCAACCTTCCCGAATTGGATCAAATCAACACTCAAAAGAATCAAAGGTCGTGTGATCTTTCAAGACATTGTGTTGGTCTATGGAACTACCAAAGAGCATTTCGACAAACGATTTCTTGTATAGTCAAGTGTCGACCACGTTTAGCTGCATGGAAGTTTTCCCCGCGGGAATTAGAACCTCAGAAAGATTCTTAGTCAAAAGTTTGTATGATTTGGAGTACCAAAAGCGAATCTGATAATGGTCCCGGATTTGTAAGTGCTGATCTCAAACAATGGCATGAAAGACTGGGAATTAAAATGCAATAATCTGACTGTCATCAAGAGTGAATGGAGCTTAGAGAGCAGCTCAGAGTGAAGCGTGCACTTCAAACCGAGAGTCCGAATCTCAACGTCTCAGTTGGGGTTTTCCTGCAAAGCGCACTGATGAAACATCGAAACACTTCAAAGACGCGGGGCAAAACTCTGTATAAACTATTTCTGGGACGCAGAGTGAGACTACCATTAAAAGCAGATTTCGACTCGTGCAAACTCATTCTATTCAAAGCCACCGAGAAGTCAGGAAGAGTTTAAACGCATCTTTCCGACAGCCTGAAATTTTCACTCGGACTATTCTAGTGAGCGACAATCAAAATTCGAGACTAGATGACAATTGAAAACTGAACCACCAGTTGAGCTGACAATATCTCAATCGCATCAAGTTCAGAAGACAGTTGTGGGACCTCCACATCAAGACAAAGCTTCTGCAGCCACATCAACTGCAGAGTAACGACAAACCGAATCATCAGAGCCTTCACGAACATCAACAAGAAACAGAAAACAACCCGACAGATTTGAAGAACCTATACACACAAAACTTTCATTTTGCTAGTAGAAGTATCTATAACTTGAAAAATAGTTTGAAAGTTTTCTCAAAAGTCCCAAAAGTGGAAAAGCTCACACTTCGGGACTTCGTCCCGGGTAGAAAAAATCCACATCTGTTCTTTCTGAGTGTTTGATAACTTTGTGGAACAATTAACTCTCTGATTGGGAAAACTGACCGGTATGCGGCACAAAAAGTAAAAGAACTGTCTGATTGTAAGCGATGACATTAATTTTTGCAACACAAATTGGGATCACCTGACCAGAAATGTTTTGCTCCAGAAGTTGACTCAATTGAGTTTAGTATCACTCCTAAAAACAAGCTCATCGCTCGATATATTTCTTTGCAATAACTTGAGTATATGCTCATAGTTTTCGGAAGAAGAAAGCTTCTCTGATCATAAACTACTACTTGCAGCAATTTTGGTTCAGCTTAATAAGGATGAAGCCTATCTGTTTCTAGATTCCAATGATAATTGGAATAGTTTTAAAAAGGATCTTTTCCTATCCACTTAATGCAAATTCTAGTGTAAACGAAGCAACGGAAAGCTTTACAATAGAATTTTGTCGGCAATTAGGTCTCCAATACCGTTGAAATCTTGTCCTAAAAGTATGGCCCCTCTTTATGTCTTCTCTGTCCGTTCAGTTAGAAAAGAAACTTTGTTCGCCAGGCGACAAAGAAATGCGCCTGAAGTTAACTTTTTAGCAAATGAACTTAATAGATCTCTTGAGCTAGATAGACAAAAGTTCGAAGAAAGATAAGCATGTCGGAATCCAAACATGTCGGAATCCAAATGAAGCCTACAAAGTACTTAGAACTATTTCAAAGGAACGCTCAATCCCAGCAAAAATAAAGTATAATGCAAAACACGTCAGTGGACTACAAATCATATGTGAATCTTTCAACGATCATTTCTCATCCGTTTTCATTCTGGACAAATCGGTACGGCAAGTACCAAAAATTTCGAAAAATTTAATTTGCTTAGATGAAATCCCCTTTTTTAAAAAGGAAGTCTTGGAAAAATATCTCTAAAATCAAATCGGGTTCAAATTCTATTGACGAGATGTTGCCAGGTTTCCTCACAACAACTGCACCATTCCTGATAAACAATATTTTGATTTTCAGTCGTTCGATTAACGAATGCCAGTTCCCAGACATATGGAAAAAAGTTGATGCAAGACGCAATCTTACTAGTGGTAGCAAACTTGATATCAAAAATTACCGACCTATTGCGATGATTACGTCTTTGCCATGAGTGTTTGAAAGATTCCTCTACAAACATTTTAAACAACTGATTCAAAAACAACTCTGCAGCAATCGGCATGCCTTTCGCTTGGATCAACCAACCATAACTCAACTCCCTACTTACTGCGTCTTATTGTTTTACGAGGTAGCGGCCAAAATAAAACCAATATCTGTTCTCCATGATACTGCATAAGCGTTCGACGCAATTAACTTCAGTATTATCATCTACAAACTGTCTCAATTTGGTTTTGATGAAAAGTTCCTCTTGTTCTTCAAAATATATTTTTAGGCAGACAACAACAAGGAGTTATTTCAACTTTTACATCGAATTACGTGAACCTAACTAGTGGAGGACCACAAGGGTAAATTTTCGCAGTCTCTCTGCTCTCGGTTTATATAACTGATCTACCAGAACATTTCTTGAATATTTTCTCTTCGCGGACGACTCAAAAATTGTTAGTTCAGAATCCCATCAACCAGTTTTACAAAAAGTTATTGATAGTTCTATCACGTGGAGTGAAACTAATTGCATTTAAATTTCACGAAGTTCAAGTTTTTGAAATTTTCTCTACAAATTTGCGCTGACCAAGAATTGTCGTTTCGAGCAAACATCATATTGAACGGACCAAGTTGATAAGAGATCTTTGCGTAATTTTCTCTCGAAACTGTTCTTGGGACTGTCAAGACGTTATTGTAAAGAAGAGTCTCCAGAAGCCAGCTCATATTCGACGAGTTATACCTGTGGAAACAAACGCGAATATTATGTGTGTTCTCGCTAAAAATTATGTACTCTCAATTCTCTACTACGGATCAAGTATTTGTTTCCCCAGTAAAATTAGACTAAAGCGTCTGACGAAAGTTCAACGAAGTTGTATTAAGTTGATATTAAGAAAACGGAATCTCTCCTATTCAGACTATGTCTTAAATCCGGTTAACCAAACTCTTTTGCCCATTGGGTACAAGCTGGTCCTCACTAATCTCCTTCTCTTGAACAAACTACTTGTTAGACAGACTATTCTGAATCCACTTGATTTTTGGGAGAGCAAAACACACTCCTTCAATACAAGGTTCAGTTGCAAAGTCTTGATTTATGCTAGAGAAATGAAAAAGATGTGGTGCGAATAAAAAAAATTTTGTTCGTGTAGCTATATATAACAATGCGCTTTTATTCACCTTCAACCTTTCCTGGTATACGCCTGTGATGAATCCCAAAACATTCCAAGGAAAAATGAGAAAACTCTTTGAGGCGGAAGCAAAGTCTAAATTCAGATACCACTGCTATCCTTCTGGATGGGATCCGTTAAAAAACCTTAATCAAAATTGAACCTCACTTAAGTGGGGCAAAACCAAGATGGTGGATACCTTTTTTGGTTTGAATTCATCTTTATTAATTTTATTATTATTATAATAATTATTATTATTATTTTCATTATTATTATTATTACTATTATTATTATTATTATTCTTATTCTTATTCTTATTATTATTATTATTATTGTTATTATTTTATTATTATTATTATTATATATTATTATTATTATTGTTATTATTACAACATACAACTAACAGTTTGGAAGGACTATATTTTTAAAATACTGAAGTCTTATCTAAAATTACTTTGTTCGTTTTCTACGCGAACTCGTGCATGAATGAAAATGTCAATCTTATTTATTCTTCAGAACTTTGTTTGTCAGGACGTCCATCGAACGCAAAATAACAACCAATGCAACAAATTCCAGTGACACTTAGTTATCTAATGAGAGAGAAGCCACTTACAAACAATTTTGCTATCAGAAAGGTCGATGACTGTCTTCCAACTTTGCTTTTAACGTTTCCAGAAGTTCCAAAAAACATCAGTTATCTTCTGTTTCAGTTCAATAATATTGAAAATTCCAATTGAAACCAAATAATCTACAAATAAAAAGGGTACAAATTTTGAGAATTTTCAGTTTTATATAATCTGTTCTGGGTTCATCATGAATTAATCCTGATGATTATAGATTTCTAGTTAAAATTAGAGATCTGAACACATTCCTCGAGCTTAAAATTTTCCTTTAGAGTTTAAAAATTGAGTATGCGCTAGCTCTTGAAAGCAGGTTCGAAACTTTCTGCATTTATTACTTCACTAGCAGCCCCGTAAAACCATAAGAAAATTATTTACACGAATAGAAGGTTTAAAAGAAATAAAGGATTGTTTCGCACCAACGCGGGCTCCAACCTAAGCCCCTGGTTTAACAGCCATAGGTCGCACCGCTAAGGCTATCTATGCGTATTGCACTTGTCTTTTGCTCTTTCTACAGCAAATATCTGTACAATGGCGTTTGTGACTTGCTTGTTTTTGCTGTATTGCATGCTTAATCAGCGCAAATATGCATATTAGGAACTTAAATATGATGATGAAGCGCGTCTCAAATTGCATTTATTACACTAGGTTGCATGATTAAAGCCCCTTAAAACATGTTACGAAAGGAGCGCTGTTGACCATTGTGCTCAATTGCGACTGATATTAACCATAAAAAAAAGAAGATTAGACAATACGATCAAATCTGCCCAAAACTTATTTTCCTAGCAATGTTATGGATGAATAGAAAAATACTTCAAACTTCAGGTTAGCAATCCTCCATCCTATGAACTGCGCAATAACCACTACAAACCACCGTTTCTCACAATCGCTTTTATCTTATCAAAAAGCATAGCCTCATCCCTCCGGCGGCATGGTGTTGATTAGGAATCTTCTTGTCTATAAAAAAGGAAGGCACCCGAGACGGGATCAAACAATGCTGCTCAATGCGACTCCTAAACATGCGCTTCAAGTAGCCCCTTAAACATGCAAAATTTTTAGAGCTAACGCGTTTAAAATATAGGAAGGATAGGATTACCATTTTCATCCCCCAAGACACACACTGGAACATAAACCAACTCGCTTCGCAAGAATTGCTATTGAACAACATGCAGCATAGTCTTGAGTAAAAAATGTTATGTCAACAAAAGGGAAGGTACCCGACACTGGTTCGAACCATCGACCCTCAGAACAGCAGTCCTCCATCTTACCAACTGCTCTGTAACCACTAAAGACCAACGTTTCCCACAATTGTTTTTATCGTATCAATAAACATATTTCAGATAGAGAGAATTTGAGATAACGCAAAATTCCGAAGGTAGAGCGTGGAAAACTTTGCTAAGAGTGTTCTAGAATAACGCAGAATCTCTAACGCTAAAACTTTGCAGAAAGACACCTTTACAACAAATGCCTCAAACTTCGTTCAAGAGCAATTAAAAAACCCATAGTACCCAGGGCAGTAAATCCTCCCTGTGGGCGAGCATACTTTTTAAGCCCTCATAGCCTCGTGCCCAGGTCGAGGTGTCACCGCTAAAAATCGCTAAAAGATGTAAGATTTGCGATGAATTTGAATAAAAGTGTAAGATTTGCGTTCAATGCGATGAATGCGCTGAAAAAAAACTTTTGAGGGGTGATTTTTTTTCAGCGCTTAAGCGGTGAAAAAAAATTTTCACCGCTACCAGCAGAATGCGGTGAAAAAAAAATTTCATCGCTAAAATTGCAAATCTTACAAATATTCACCGCGCTAATTTCAACGCTTATCTTATATTCACAGGAAATATCATTGCAGTAAGTCACAGATGGCGAAGTCGATTACGAAGTTGGTGACACGCATGAGGTAGAGGTTCGAACCCTTCTACGACAGTGTCTTCTTTGTAAGAATTCCGGTGAATGCGGTAGAAAAAAGTTTTTCACCGCAAAATTCAACGCAATTCTTACAAAAATTCACCGCTTTCAGCGCACTCAACGCTAAAAGATGCGGGCGCTTTGTGGTGAAAAAAGTTTTTTTCACCGCTATTCACCGCTAATCTTACATTTTTTTTTGACGAAACCTCGACCCGGGTGGTTCTGTTCTCATCCATCTACTTTGAGCTTTTTCGGTCATTGACCTCTCTCAATATGTTCGCCTAATCATGCTGCTCAATGTGGCTCTTAAACATGAGCTTCGAGAGACCACTTAAACATGCAAAGATTTTGTCCCATTTTAGAACTCGCGTTTAATATATAGGATAGGATAATTCCTCCGCAGACTGATAATATTTTTTATAAATCTATTGAACTTTTATTCCAAATAAGCTCACAATCATCATTATCGTTATCGTTGTTATGAAAATTATTTATATCATCCAGTGTATCTATTGTTGTTTGGGCTCCGGTTGATCACACCTCCCCAGCCTGTGCCACCCCACCCACTGGAGCCTCTCCTTTGTCCTCTATTTCCCGACCGGCCAGTTCTGTAGCTTTGAGAAGACACTCTGCCATTTGGCACCCAAGATCTAGCATTTCCTCTGGCTCCTGAAACAAATCCATCCCAGTCTTTTCCTCTCACTCGTATAGATATTGGACACAAACAACTTTTTTTGTTGAAGTTTTTGGGGGCTTTGACAATTTTCACGGCCTTTTCTTTTTGTACCGGTATATTGTAGCAGATTACCGTATTTGACCATTTTGTTATGGATTGGCCCTTTTTTTGAAAAGTATTTTAAGGACACAAATTTCAGGCTGATATCAATGCATGTATATCAATGACATATAACAGAAAAACAAGAAAACAAGTTACTCAGAGAAGCTCTACAAAAGCAGACGTTTCTAATAAACTACTCTTGCAAGGTATTTCACAAATTTACAGGCTCTAGATCCTAACCTTTAACCAAAATTACGGTTGCATGAAAAACTTTCGTCTTTCGCATAAACTTGCTTTTCTTAGAGTAAAAACTGTCATTTGATGTCTTCAAAAAACTACTACTTGTTTGCACTAATTTTAAAAAGCAATGTTGTTTTGATCAGTTAATTAGAGAATCAATCGTAAAAATATTTAGGACATAAATTTTCGAGGAAGCTTAACTTCGTCAATTATTTGCCATTAGATGTTAGAAAAGCAAACGGAAAATACGTATGTAAAATAATTATGTTCTTGAAGCTCATTTGTTTCTAAGTTTCTAGTCCAATTAGTTGCCCTCCTAAGTCAAAATTTGGGTGCACTACCTAGTGTCTTTACTCAGTCGACCTCTAGCACAAACAAAAGCTCATTTTTTACACTGAAATGGGTTAAGAAAAAATCTCCTAATTTTCCCACCCTTTGACTCTTTAAATTCGTTAAAATATAAATCTTAGTCCCACTAGTGTCTTGTGTCCAACACTGGCGTGCAAGAGCACTCGTTTGAGGGCAGTAAGTCCCTCACTCGATTAATGTATATATTTTTATACTTAAAAATTATATGTTAGAACAAAATCTTAGTCGCCCAGACACTAGGGCGCTTGGCTCCCGAGTGCTGGACAGGACGCCCGAGGGTACTAAGATTTTTTCTTAAGTTTTTAGAGAACCAAAAGGTACAGAAGAGTTGAATTTCATTTTAAATTGAAATGTATGCAATTTCGCAGATTAGTGAAAAAGTTTTCTTAAAAATATACAGGAGTTGATCTAAACCAAAGGACTCCGTCTCTGATCGCGAAGCAGGAAAATACATATGCAAAACAATTGTTATCTTCTATTTCTCCTCCCAAACTCTTACTTTATTTAGGTCCTAGTAAAAAGGCTACAGTAAAATCCCACATCCGTCTCTCTGTCTAGCGTCAAAGAAGCTCCTAATTTTTACCCTTTGATTCTCTATATACATCAGAACATAAATCCTGTTTTCCTCCTGTATTGTGTCCAGAAAATGAGCGCACGCCCGTGTCAGCGCACTAAGTCCCTCGGAAGGGTCTGTGACTAAGTGAATAGAAAGGAATTTTAGGGTTGTTTTGACATCAAACTTTCGGGGTTATGTCGAGTTGTCGAAAACCGTCGAGAAATTGTTAACAAACAATTGCTTGTTTTTAATCAAATCTCTCTGATTACAATTGTTGCATAACTTATTGAAGATACAACTTATTAGCTATCGGTCAAAAGTACCATTATCTGATGCAGTAGTTATTTATCAGCTAAGCTAACAACTCTTTTAGGTGGATCCCAATCTAAAATTTCCAAAAAGTTCTAATTGTAGGAATGCTTCAGAGAGAAGATTCAGATTTTCAGGAAGATTATATTGATCTTTTCGGCAGTCTTAATTGATCACTTTGGCAGTTTTCTGGTATCGTAGTAATTTTAGCTCCCGTACACTTCTCCTTGGGTCTGCTTTGGTCCCTCGTTGTTTTATTATTTTTATTGTTGAGCTCATGTCCAGTTGCTGCTTGCTTTGGCATTGACCGGCACACACAAGAAAACTAACTTTATTAGACATGACATTTTTAACAAAGTAATTAATTATATATGGCCATTAGAAGAACCGTGCAGCATAAATTTGCCAAATTTTGACATGTAGAACTGTTATTGAGAATACTTCGTCTGCAATAATTTTTGCTGTCAATTTGTGAATCAGTCTGAACCAATTAAACTTTAGTAATTAGAGGCCGCTCACACGTTAACATCGTCTACATAGCACAATGGTAGCAATTCTGACGTGATATTAAGTTTTTAATATGGATAAAAAATAGCAACGCAAAATTGTTATGAGTCAGTTTTGTGGAGGTTCCAAACCTTTTTAGGGACCTTCAATAGCAGTATGGCCTTAGTACTGGTGTGAACGGATAGGTAGGAACATAAAATTAGTGTCGAATATTTTTTGCCTGACAACTGAAATTTGTCTCGGAGTTTTTCAGAGGTTTTCTACCTACTTTCACCAGTGATAACAATATGAATGGTGACTTTCTTACAATCAATTGTAGATTACTTTTGGATTCGATTTGTTTATGGCTTCAGAAATGTATATTTATTTTACTTTTTCTCTTTTAAGCGGCCTTTATTTTTTAATTATGATCTTAGTATGAATGTCAAGATTCCATAATACCATATATGACTTAGTATGATTACTAAGATGCTTTTTGTTAATAAGGGCATCGTTTGGTCGTTTGTTCACTTTTTAGATGAAATTATGTTTGGACTTGTTGGTTTGATCTATTGTGCTCTATTTTTGAAGCATCAATCAATTTTTTATGATCTTAGCATGATTGTCAAGATTTCATACAAGTCATATATGACTTTGTATGAATGCTAAGAAACAATTATGGAGAGCAACACGGGTATATTCTTAGATGGATGTTAAAGATCGAATTAACACAGAAACTATTAAATAAGACAGACATAACATAAGGTCTATCAAAAACTAATTATTGCTAAAATATAAAAATCAGAGCAGTCAGCAAGGCAAAGGAAAATGGTTGTTCTCCATAAAAGATTGGTTATTTTCCATAATACTTTGTTTATTTTCCATAATAAATGTCAAAATTATTTGTATTACATTCGAAAAGCGATCCTAATCGGTCAGATCTGTCAAAAAGTAAATGGCGTCAAACACTCTGCCCTACAGATAACGATCATGATTGGTTAACACTAAGATTAAGATGTAACATTTTTGACAGAAGAAACAGACATTACAAATTCGTCTCGAGATAACTGAAAAACTAATTATGTTTAAAAGCTTCAACGAGTCTTGCAAATTACTGCCAATACATATTGGAAAGAATTATTAGAAAGAGCAACACAAAAAGAACAAAATGTTTTCAAAATTTCGCAAAGAAGCAACACTTGGCTGCTCATTTTGACGCTTGATACTGTTTATTTCTCATTAGCAATATAAATTCTGTCAACACTTGTACAACAGCGAAAAAGTTAATTGTTGTTTCTCTGAAACCCAATTAACTTAGAGTTAAATTCATTGAGAAAATGGGGAACCAACTCACCCCTGCCATACTCTGAGTGTCTGTTGTATCTGGACCCATAGTATGTTCCCCCTCCCCCTCTTCTGTAGTTCCTGTTGTGTCTCCTCCGCCCAGACCGTCCAAAGTATCCATCGTCGTAATAGTACCTAAAATGTTTCTCAGGTTTTTTCAGCCCAAATTATAGCAATTTTGCTACTGACGAATTAGTCTCTCTAAATACTGCTGTTTCCCTAAAACAAGAAGGCAATTATAATATCAAATATACTTTTGCGTTTCTCGCTCTAATATATGCTCTCCTTTAATATCAATCTAATATGCTCTCCTTTAATCTCTATATAATAATACAGTTGAGGGCTCCTTCTGGTTTTTAAAACTTTAGATATTAACTAAATTTAGACCAAAAGTTAGGCTGATCAGACAGTGGTGAGTATCACTAAATCTGATATGTCCGATAGGTGTATCGCAGATGAAACCTGTGCTAAAATGGAAAATGTGCATTTTATCTGGTTGCATTCGAATCAAATTTCAGTAATTTTGTTTTGCAAAAATTTTGCGAGATTGTCTACTATAATCGGCGATCAGAACGGTTTCTCATCTTTAACCAGTTGCACGTTATCAAGATTATGCGACGGTAGGGCCCAGGAATCTTATGTGCGTGCAAATCATTTCAATCAAAATTATACTGATTATGTATGGTATAACATCAGAATATAATTGAGGCGAAAAAAAAATTCAGAAGCACATGTTTTTCTTGTAAGTCACTGTTTTCTTGATGTCATGAAACTGGTTGACTATTTGCGGATTATTGTTGGAACTGAGTGAACTTGTATCCGAAACAAGCGGATGTAGTTTGATGTATGACTTCTGACATTTGAATAAAAATAGGCTAAAACCCCCCTTCCGGATGTCACCTTTGTCTTTAGCTACCAAGATGCTGCCGGAATTTCTCGGTTTTAATTTTACCGAGAATTTTTGTTAGTATGTCAGCTGGTTGTTTGTCTGTAGGAACATACTCTAACTTCAGTTCACCTCTCGCACAAATCCCAAAGATAATGTACTTTGATTGCAAAATGCTTAATTTTGCTGTGGTGAGAAGCTTGCTTACTTAGTGCGATACAGGCTTGATTATCAACAACAAATTAGGTCGGTTGAGTTAGGATGGTTGAGTTCATCTAAAATACCATTCAAGTATACCAATTCTTGAGCAGCTGAAACACATGCGTAAACTTCAGCCTCCGCTGAAGATGTGGCAAAACTTTTGGATTATACTTGCCCAACTAATTGGACCAGAATTGTTAAACAATTTAGAACAAAAACCCGTTGTTCTTTTGCGATTATCAATATTCCCAGCCTAGTCAGAGTCGCTATTACCAGCCAAATTGTCATCCACCGATGTCGCTTTCCTGAAAATTAGATTCAGATGTTTTGTACCCTTTAAATGTTTTAGTACATGTTTAGCTGCAATCCAACTGACCATTTTTGGCATGCCCCGCCTGTGAAAGATTGGGGCGTGTTGATAGTACTAAACAATTAGGGCTCCCAACAAGACTGCGATAAGTTGTATTGTCAATATCAGGTTTATCAGTGTGAAGATTTAGTGAATCTGCAATAGGTGTCGATACACATTTGCAGTCGCTCATTCCAAATTTTATCAAAAGGTTATCAGTGAGTTTTTCCTGGCTAATTTCAATTATCCCATCGGAAAACTCCAAATTTTAATCCCAAAAAACCATTTGAGATCAGAACATTCACCATTAATGAACCTGTCATCCTTCCCTCAAATTATTGGAAAAAATCACTTTCAGGACAATAGAAAATAATATCTACCCAAACGCAAATAATTGCCAAACTTTTATTCCATTTTTCATGAATAAACAAGGATCATGTATGCAAGCTTCAAAACCTATGGTTTTTAAATGTACTTTAAGAGTAAGGAACCAATTTTTTTCTGCCTGTTTCAAACTGTAAATGCTCTTGTTCAATTTACAAACTAAATTTGCCTAAATCTGCCACTATTTGAAGTATGATACATATGGTACTAAGAATAGTAGTTGTTGAGTATGTGTCTTTATAACCAATACCCTGTTGTTGACTATAACCTTTTTTCACAAAACGTGCTTTTGTGTTTAATGACAGTGCCATCACTATAAATTTTGTTACAAAATGCTATTTGCTCCAAATTGCTTTCACATTTTCCGGAAGAGGAACTAACTCCCAAACGGGGTGTTTAATTAACGAATTATACTCTTGTTGCATTGCTTTTCACCAGTTTTCTTTTTTCAAGGCTTCATCAGTATTTTGAGTCAATTCAGCTAACAGTTCAAGAATTCCTCCACTTCTGCAGAAAACTCATTCTGGTTAAGTCGAGCAGATCTAAGAAGAGATGATATTTGACTGTCCTCTGTCTCCTCGTTCTGGATCGCAACAGGTTCGTTGCAAAATTTTGTCTCTAACATCACCTAAATTGATATACGCTACTGAGGGATCATTCGAATAAGAATGTTGATTGTGTTCGATTTTGGCTGTACAAAACATCACATCCCCTGGAATTTTGCATTGCGAGTTCTTTTAATCTTGTAACTTGCTTTCCCGTCTAGAATTCCTATAAAAACGTTTTATTATTATTTGAAAAACCCCGAAAAGTTCTTCCCTGATCACGATGGTCAAGTTTTCCCCGAAAAGGTTTTTTGATATAGTTAAAGGCCTTACAGCCAAAAATCTTTACAGAAGAAACATTTGTATTGGATCCATACATTTTTTCGAAAGGTGTTAATCCAATTGCTGAGTGAAAACAGTAGTTTTTGAATTAGAAAGCGTAGTTCATTGCATAGGACCAGTATTCTCTTCCCAATCCTGCGTTATCCAACAAACATCTTTTCATGCCCGGTAGGGGTCCCCCATTTTCGCTTTACTTTGCTTTTGCTTTTGATTACCTCTGGCGTATAATGTGCTCAATTTTCGAGTCTCAACTTATTTTCACGACAGAACCTGGAAAAAAGACAAGAGAAAAACTGATTTGCGCCATCATAAGTGTTAGTGGTGTACCTGAATCTGCGCAAAACTTGAGAATGCAGTAGGCAACTAGTTTTCATAAAGTAAATTTTCAAATACCTGGAAAACATGTCAACAAAAGAAATTGCATATCTGTGATTGTCAACTGATACAGGTGTTACTGGTCCTACAATATCCACATGAACAATATCAAGCGCATTCTTCGCTCTGTCAACACTATCTTTTGGAACCGTTTGACGTGTTTCTTTGTTTAATTCACAAGTGGCGCACTTCAATTCACTGCTATCAATTTTGTCAATTTGTATCCCATCAACATGGTTTTGCAGTTTTATCAAATCCTGAAAACTTATCACTAATCTGCCACGCCAAAGTTCCAAGTTTGACAAAACTAAGCATTGTTTGTTGCAAAACTCATTTTCTTGAGTCTTATTATTAATATTTTAGCATTCCATCGGGATAGATTGTTCTCTTGCATCAGTGGAAAAACAGTGCCATCTCTTGTTACTATGTGATCGTTGTCTCCAAATTCCAATCTATTAATAGATATTTTAAGTTGCTCACTGAAAATTAATTCATCCCGCAGTCTGGAACGAAATAGCTGACAGCGTTAGTTCTGCTCTCTTTCCATTATCCTCACACAACATGAAATTCAGCCCTCTCCTTTCCTTTGATTTCGAATTCAGAATTGGTTGCACAGCCAACGGATCCCAAAAAACCTTCATCTAATGAAGCAAGCAGTTCGCAATCTTTCAACAGGTAACTTGTACACCCCGAATCAATTATTAAATCAATTCAGTCGTAGTTAAAACATTGTTATCACTAATTGCACAAAAGCAAAAATCTTCTTCATGAGCTTCTTTTATTTCCCGAAGTAAATCAGCTGATTCATTGTTACTGGTACCATTTTTAAGTTCATGGCAATCGCTGCGGTCAGGGTTGTTCATTTTGCAAAATGAACATTGTTTGTTTTGTTTTGGTTTGCGTTAATTCTTTGCTAGGTGACCTGAAGTACAACAATTATATTTCATATTTCTTTTGTTAGAAAATTTTGAAAAACAATACACTTCCTTATGACCAATTTTCCCACAAAATTCTCAATTTTGGTTTCTGCCTATTACTGCCAAAGAAAGTAGAATTCTGACGCTCATCTCAATTTCACTAAATCTCTTAATACTATCCAGATTTTGTTCATGCTTAGTGAATTTGCATATTGTTACCAAAGTATCAAAATCATCTGTGAGACCTTTCAAAACATTAGAAATAAGCATGGGCTCACTGTCTTTTTCATCAACTTCTCTTAAAATACTTTGCAATCCTTTAGCCCATGTAATATAGTCAATGACATTTTCATTTGCTATCACTTTCAAGTTAGTCAACTTTTCAATCAATTGCTTTAGACAAGGCCGTTCACAACTTTTATATCTATCACACATTACTGCCCAAGCTTTTGGACCATCCTCTTTGTAAGGTCTCAAAAACATTGCAGAATTTTTGTCAAGTGATTGTATTTTCTCTCACCAAAAACGAATCTATATATAACTCAAACTTTTCCCAAGCTTGCTGATTATTTCTAAAATCAGCTTACTCGCTACCATTAGGTTTCAAATTCTTCTCAAACTCAGTCTCGTCACATTGCTCTTTCAAAGCTCAAAAACCACTTTTGCTTCAATTAGATCCTGAAAATAAGCAAAGTCCTCCCTTTCTCCAGAGAAATAAACACCTTTACTTCTACACGACTGATCACACATTCTTATGTATCGCACTGTGTAAAGAAAATTCCAATGTTATGTTGAATTTTCAAATGACTATTGCAATAGTTAGAACATGTTCCGAAAAACAAATTTCCTTTGAAAGTTATACATCCAAATCAATGAGTAGTTGCCAATATTATTCTGACAATTGTTTGTATATATTGAGAAAAATGTCAATGAAAAACATCTGCACATCCCCAACTTCAACTTGCAATATGTTCCATGAATACAGCATTACTGCGTATATACGGTCGACGTGATAGCAGATTATCATTGTCTTTGGTAGAATATCTTCTCGTTTTTAGGTTGCTAAAGACTGTCAGTTAAAAAACTCTTGTGACAAAATATTTGACATATATCTTTAAACCAATGAATATCATCGATATCTTCGATACTTTCAATTTGCAGTTTCAAGTTCAACTTTCACTACCTTGAATACTGCAGAATACAATGTTGGCAGAATATCATTGAATAAAAGTGGGCAGAATATTGCGCAGGCAAAACTTCAAAAATGTGCGTTATTATTTCCCTTTTTGATGGTTAATCGTAGGGATTTTAAATTTCTGGTTCCATAAACTATCAAGTCTATGCGACGGTAGGGCCCAGGAGTCTTATTCGCATGCAAAACTTATCAGTCAAAATTATACTGATTATGTATGGTATAATATCAGAATAAAATTGAGGCGATCGAATAATTCAGAAGCACATTCGCGGATTATTGTTGAAACTGCGTGAACTTGTATCCAAATCAAACGGATGTATTTTGATGTATGACTTCTGACATTCGAATAAAAATAGGCTAAAACACGTGTTTAAGCTGTATGACCACATCAATCTTCAAAACAATTAGGTGATTCAACTACATACGCTATTCAAAGAATATGTTATAAATATATTCTTCCTCTGATGCATTCAGAACTCCGGAAATTGATTTATTAATCTTCACTTAGATACCACCATTATTAAGCGTTTTTGATCACCCCTTCTTTCGAACAAATCTGAAATTTGGAAACTCATGATTATGTAAACCTGTAAGCTCGAGAAACTATAATTCTGGTTACCAAAATTATAAACACAGAAGTCAGGTTGCCGGAAAATAGCTACCATTGACAGCACTGACCCACGTTGGGATTGAAACACTTATGAGAACAATAAAGAGAAAAATCGATGATTGCCTAAGTGTCAAAAAAAGTGTTCTATTTTGATCCGCAATTTCATTAGAATGATTAGCAGTAAATTCAGCCTCCAGATTTTAGGAGTATAAGCTATTTATTAACACCGGTTAGCAGTAAACAGAAAACTAGACGCAGAACCGACTAGGATTGAGCTCGGATCACCAATTTTAGAAATCCAATCGAAAAAGTAAAAACAGTACAAAATGATAATTAAAATGCCGCTTGTGAAAGAGCATCTGACACTAGCGAGAAAGTAAATTATCGTTCAAATACTGTTTTTATACACAACTTTAAAATAAGAGTGATAAAATTTTGCACCGAAAACCACTCATGTTTTCGTTTCACTTCCTGTTTCGGCGTGACTACTCCAATTTGGCTTCAAAAATCTTGAAAATGAGCGCAGATCTTTAAGATTAAAACTTTGAGTTTTAAAACCGGAGCCGGAGAGCTCCTAAAAACTAGCCGTTGAGAGCCATCTAATGGCGACTGTTGAAAACAAAACTCGAGTTATTTGTGCGTTTTTTATAGTGATTGTTTCTTCGTGTTGTAAATTTCGATGTGTAAGCTATTACCTTGTTTCGTCATAAATTTTTCTGAGATCAATTGAAGAGTTTCTGAAGTCAATTATTTAAACCAACTTAATGAGGCAGCAACTATACTTGCGGGGTATTACCACTTTGCCTGAAAATTTACAAATTTTACGAAGCCGAAAATTATGCTCATATGGCGCTAATTTAGCCGATATTATGGCGGCTTTCAGACCAATTTAGAACGTTTTAGCAGCTACTGACCTCAATTTTTATACGGTTTTCTTTGATAAAGTTGTTTAAAATGGAAATCATTTGTAAGGCATCAATTCCTGCTGTTATCTGACCCATTTCATTTCCATTGGCAAATTTCTATTTGATCAAAATTTGAATAGGAAATTTAAGTGATCACTTATAACAGTTAAAAGTTTAAAATCTAAGTTTAGAACATATAAAAGTTTAAATTGCAGTGTTTCAGTTCCTTTGAAGAGTATAAATATATAAAAATCTAAAGCTCATTTTTTTTGTCGCACATTTCAAAAATTTACAATTTTTTGGTATTGCTTTTTAGATATGGAAATACAAGAAATTGTTGGAATTGAAATCCTGGAATAAATAAGAAATTCTGAGTTCTGGCATTTTTCCTTTTTCATTTTTCATTTTTTGTATTTCATATAACTTATCAACTTTGTTTTCTAAAAAAAATTACCAGGAATGTCGGAATCGAGAGGATAGTACTCCTTATAAAAGCCAAGTGAGTTTTATGTTTACGCAGTCAAGGTATGAAAATTTTTATTATAAGAAGCCTGTTTTTTGTGTTTTTTTGGTATTATATCATGGTGAAGACATGTTTCTTGGGCGAAATTGTGGAGACGTGAGACAGAAATAACATCAAGCGACATCAACTGACGCAGAAAAGTCAAAATCTTTTTTCAGTTTTTTTTGGATATCGGAACATTTTACAAGCTCAACTTGGTTAACAGGAAAATTGCTGCAATTTATGCAAATCACTATGCAAACTATTTGCTGATTGTTCTCAGCAAGAAAGCAACAATTCTTTTATTAGAATAATGATTGCTGCTGCAACAGCCAACGGCAAACAAAATTTTTTTCTCACTAAGCGAGAAGAAAGTTCAAACTAAAAAAGGCGTTAAGGTTTTCGCTACAGATGCTGTCAATAAATTTAATCAAATACATGGCAGATTTCAAAACTGCTAACTGAAGACGTGTTTAAAATTTTGTCTTGTCTTCTCACTCTGCCACAAAGTTACTGGCTCAAGAACACGCAATCTATCTTTGACTGCTGCCAATTCAAATTTATGTGGAGATAGTTCACAATGAACTAAGTTGCGTTTTGGAACTCCAAATGAGTTTAAATTGCCGGCTGTTTCACATGCAAATGTTACACCCGATGAACGGAAATTCGGTTACAGAACCTGAACGCTAAAAAAAGCGAACACTGAGATTTTAAATTGTTTGTGAATTCCAAGCACAAAAACAACGGTCTAAATCAGACACCCGTGTGGATTATTTGAGAAAAAACAAAACATTTATTTGTTAAAGAAACAAAAACTGCTAAATTTTTAAAATTATGTCATTAGGAACAGTTTTTACA